>NW_027170913.1:5000-7500 GCF_036898095.1 Palaemon carinicauda
ATTTCGTTGGTCTTTCTCTTTTAGTTTATTAAGGAGGTAAGAGATATTTTCTGGGTAGGTAAGGTGATTCCTTTGTTGATCATTGTCATCAGGTTGCCTTTCATCACTTTCTTCAATAATACTGTGGTCTAGATTGTCTTGTTCCTCTCTCACAATGTATTCCGGGACCTCTCCAGAAGGGCGTGCTTGATCAATGGCGATGTTCTGGATTTCAGCCCATTCACTCTGCAGACGAGCAAGGCGTGCATATAGATCTTTCTTTTCATGCAGTTTAGTATCCAATTGCCGGCGAAGGAGAGATCTCCTGAAAGCACTAGTCCGCGGGTCATTACGTTGAGTCGAAGGATGTGTTAAACTTAACACCACGTAATTTATAAATTTTGTATAAAAGTGACAATTACTTTGTGTGCACTAACATTGTGATAGTGTTTTATACTTTGTACATATTATCTGTACTTTTACAATGTGTTGTGATATATTAAAGACAAATTGTGAATGATATGGTCTTCATCACCTTCCTATTGATATGTCCCTTTCCCAGTTACTGACGGATTGTTCAAATGAAGAGAAGAAGATAATAAGAACAATAGAAAAAGTTAATTACAAGATTAACGCCACTGAGGCAGCAATCACTTTTAATAAAACCTGCTTAAAAGAGGGTCTACTCCCAAAATATACAAATTTTAGACTGCATGACCCCTCAGCACGTAATGACCCGCGGACTAGTGCTTTCAGGAGATCTCTCCTTCGCCGGCAATTGGATACTAAACTGCATGAAAAGAAAGATCTATATGCACGCCTTGCTCGTCTGCAGAGTGAATGGGCTGAAATCCAGAACATCGCCATTGATCAAGCACGCCCTTCTGGAGAGGTCCCGGAATACATTGTGAGAGAGGAACAAGACAATCTAGACCACAGTATTATTGAAGAAAGTGATGAAAGGCAACCTGATGACAATGATCAACAAAGGAATCACCTTACCTACCCAGAAAATATCTCTTACCTCCTTAATAAACTAAAAGAGAAAGACCAACGAAATCGGACCAAAACTGTAATAAGAAAACTCATTAATATCAATGGAGGCAAACTTAGGATCCCAGAAAAGAGGCAAGAGTATGTAAATCTAACCAATTACGTTCCCACGCCTGCTCAAGAAGAAATATTATGTTTAGGCCTTAATTGCCACTACATGACCAAACCAAGACCGACTGACAAGAGATTGGAAATCGAGCTCCTCCTTGACACCATACAAGAAAATGAACGTAGAGGTGCCCTACGGACGACTGATGCCCTCCAACCCCTACTCTTGGCAGAAGCCCTCACTGACCGTGGCCAATACCGGAGTGGGATTGTCACGAAGGAGATGAGAGATGCTGCCAAGGCTCTTAGATTGCAAGAAGGCATCACTGTACGCCGTGCAGATAAAACTGCCGCCTTCGTTCTCATAAATACAGAGGAGTACCATGAGAAACTAGATCAAATTTTGGCTGATACCTCAAAATTTGAACGATTGTCCCGCAACCCCACTGAGGATATCAAGAGGGAAGCAAACAGCATTATACAAACCATTAATGCTGCCACCAACGCCGTCCATTTGCCACCTATTTCAGGTGATTTTGGGCTCGGCTACTTATACGGAAATGTAAAAACGCACAAGCAAGGGAACCCCCTCAGGCCTATTATCAGCCAGTGCCCTGCCCCTACATACCAGCTTGCTAAGAGACTGAACACCTTACTCACACCCTATATCCCCAATAAATATTGTGTGACATCATCAGCAGAATTCCTAGAAAAACTGAGAAATTCCACAAGTGACGGAGTTATTGCCTCCATGGATGTCGAGTCCCTATTTACTAACGTTCCCGTGAATGAAACAATAAAATTCATAATGGACAGAGTTTATAGGGATACAACGACACCCACCCTCAACATCCCCGAGGCTTCTCTCCGTGCACTATTAGAAATATGCACCAAGAAAGCCCCTTTCACTACCCATAAGGGCCATATATTTATTCAGAAAGATGGAGTCGCTATGGGGTCCCCTTTAGGCGTCCTCTTTGCTAATTTCTATATGGGAGTAGTCGAGGAGAGAGTTTTTCGAAAAATCAGTAAACCAGACCTCTATGTACGCTACATTGACGATACTTTCATAAAAACGGATAATCAGGAGAGCATAGAAGAACTTCGCCGAATTTTCGAGGAATGCAGCTCGCTCAGGTTCACCCTAGAGCACAGCCTCCAAGGACGTCTCCCCTTCCTTGATGTCCTTGTAGAAACAAGCAATGATAGTTTTAGTACCTCGGTGTACGTAAAACCAACGAATCTCGGCCTATGTCTGAATGGTGACAGCGAGTGCCCTAGTCGGTATAAAACTGCCACCATTAAGGCTTTTATTCGGAGAGCCATTTCTCACTGTTCTTCGTGGAGAGGCACCCACGAGGAACTTGACAGAGTTACTAAAATTCTGGTGAATAATGGCTTCACGAATAAGGACATTAAT
>NW_027170913.1:10000-12500 GCF_036898095.1 Palaemon carinicauda
CTCGGAATGTTATTGGACATGGACAAGGAAGTGGAGCTTTGAGATTGGGAACTATTAATCTAAGTACTTTGCGAGGTAAGGAGGAGGAGGTAATCATGATGATGGAGGAGAGAAATATAGACATTTTGGGACTCTGTAAAACCCGTTTACCAGGAGAAGGAACAAAACTATTGCATAACAATTACCAATTACTTTACAAAGGTGGAAGAGCTGCACGACACGGAGTAGGCTTTATTGTGAGGGAAGAGCTAGCTGGAAAAATTAGTCATGTAAATTACAAGAGTGATAGGATTATTGGCTTTTCCTTTAAGTTGGGAATGTTTAAAGCTAGTATAATTCAGGTGTATGCACCACAGCAGGGCCGCCCTCAAGAAGAAAAGGAAGAATTCTACAGAGATCTGCAGGAAGTAAAAGATTCTGTCCCATATGTAGAGAATGTATTAATAATTGGAGACATGAATGGACATATTGGGCAAGACAGGACAGGCATAGAGAGAATATTAGGAGCGTTTAGCATTGGAGACATAAATAGAGAAGGAGAAAACATAATTGATTTCTGCATGCAGAACCAGATGTCCATAATGAACTCTTTCTATAATCATAGAGACAGCCACAAGTGGACGTGGTATCGGTGGAACTCGGCCTTAGGAGTATACACTGAAAAATCAATGATTGACTTGGCAATAACAAATAACAAAAATATGGTAAGAGATGTAAAAAGTATTCCCTCTGTGTCATTCGATTCAGATCACAGGCTTCTCCTAATTAAATTAAAGACAGTGAAACCTAAACCAATTAAAAGCCAAGTGAGAGAAAGATTTATCCTAGAGAATATGAGAGAAGAGGAATGCTTAGTTAGATATCAAAACGAAATCAGTAGAGCTAAACAAATGCAACAGGAGAGCAACGACCCAAATGAAAAATGGAGACACTTTAAGATGGCTGTAGTAGGCGCTGCTAATAATACAGTGCAGAAGAAAAGAGTTCGAGGTAGGAGGAAAAAACAAACTGCTTGGTGGACTCCCACACTTAAGTCCGCTGTTACAAATAAAATGAAACTTTTCAGAAAATGGATGAAAACTTTGAGCTTGGAAGATCACAATAATTATAAAGAAGCCTTGAGAGAAACAGAAAGAATAAAAGCTCAAACAAAAAGAGAAACCTGGGAAAGAATAGGAGAAGACCTAGGAAATGATCTCCAAGGTACTAGAAAACTCATATATAACACTGCTAAAAACTATATAAAGGGAAGCCAACCACCCACTTATGTAATCAAAGACCCTATGGATGGGACAATTTTAACCGAACCCCGAGAAATTGAATTAGGATGGAAGCATCACTTTGAAACACTACTAAACAATGAAAATGATGACCTTGAAGAACATGTAGAATTTGATGTGGTTGGGGATGCAGAACCTGACATAACGACACAGGAAGTAAAAAGTGCCCTCAAGAGGATGAGAAATGGTAAGGCCCCTGGAGTGGATACAATACCTGCAGAGCTCCTTAAAAACATGGGTGAGGATGGAGTCATTTGGCTGCTGGAACTAATCGACATACTCTGGAATGGACAAATACCACCAGAAGACTGGAGAAGAGATCTAATATGCCCAATCTATAAAAAAGGTGACAAGACAAATTGCAGCAATTATAGAGGAATATCCCTAATGTCACACGCTTTTAAAGTATATGAAAGAATACTTGAAACCAGATTGAGAGGATATGTTGAACCAAAGCTGTGGGAATGGCAAAGTGGTTTTCGGCAAGGAAGAGGGACAACCGATATGATTTTTTCACTCAAGATGATATTCGAGAAAAGCTGGGAATGGAACAGGGACAGATATATTGCTTTTATAGACCTAGAAAAGGCTTTTGATAGAGTACCAAGAATGAAAATATGGGATGCCCTAAAAGACCCTTACTATGGAATCCCTGAGAAACTTATAAGAGCAATTTATAACACCTATCAAAACATCAAATCCAGAGTAAAAACAAATCAAGAGAATGAAGATTGGTTTGAAATTAAATCAGGAGTAAGACAGGGCAGCGTCCTTTCTCCACTTCTTTTTATATTGTTCCTAGACAAATGTATGAGGGAACGAGGCGAGGACGAAGCTGAAGATATGATCATCAACCTTCTGTATGCAGATGACCACGCAATGATAGCCCCCAACGCAGAAGCTCTCCAAGAAAACGTCAACAACTGGAATGCGATCTTAACAGCAAATGGAATGCGGATCAACAAGGATAAGACAGAGATTATGCACCTATCACGAACACCAAACAACGTAGATGTAGAATTAGAAGGTCATACATTGAAACAGTGTAGAAATTTCAAATACTTAGGAGTGGAGTTTTGTGACCAAAACGATCCAAAACTGGAAATAACTACCCGAGTTCAGAAATTTAGTAACAATTTGTATCTGCTCTACCCACTAATGAAAGACAGAAACATACCTCGCAAAGTGAAAACCATAATATACCTAGCTATTTTAAGACC
>NW_027170915.1:15000-17500 GCF_036898095.1 Palaemon carinicauda
GGCGTTCCTGTGGTATACGAAGTTTGCCACCGTTGAGGTTGATCAATTTCTTCAGGATGGTGCGGGTCCTCTTCTGCATGTCTCTCTTCTTAAGGATTCGGAGGGCATGGGTAATGTTGTCAGGGTAGTTCAGGCCACCCCCGATGTCCTCGTCCTCTCTCTGTTGGCTGGTAGGGTCGAATTCTGGGTTGTCATCGACATGTTCTCGGGAGTCCTCATCAGGGGCGTCCTCATCTTCGTCAGGGTCGCTGTCAGGTTCAGGAGGGGTGTCTGGATCGGTACTGTCTTCATTCTGCTCTGCTCTTCTTTCCCTGGTGTTGACCCATTCCTCCACGAGACGGGTCCGGAGGGCTGTGAGCTCGTCCTTCAGCGCCTGCTTCTGTTGGAGCTGCCTCTGGAGGAGGCTACGTCTGTAGGCACGGGTACCAGGATCATTTTGGGCCGACGGGTCGAACAGCTGGACTTCGGTATATCGTGGTAGGAGACCCTCTTTTAGGCAGGTTGAGTTAAAAGTAATGGCTGCATCGGCAGAGTTTATTTTCTTATCCAATTTTTCTATTTTCCGGATAATTCGCTTCTCTAGAGCACTGCAATCAGCCAGCAGACTTGAAAAATTCATCAGTCGGGTGAATGACAAAATCGGGAAGACTTTTCAAGTATATTCTCACAAAATACAAGTAAAACTTTTGGTACAAAATAGTAAAAACTACGACGCGTTTCGAGGATAAGTCCTTCCTCTTCATCAGGTAGAGAGTGAGGTTGTTGCTGCAGTCGGGTGGTATTTATACCCAGGATCAGGATTACAAGTGAAAGGGCTGGAATTTTCATTGGTTTTCATTGGTTGATCGGAGCTGATATGGTATGGTGCCTGATGTACGATGATCTCGGCCGGGAATACCAGTCTGTGACGTCATCGGGGGACCTGAGTTTTGATTGGCTGAGGCGCGCTCTGAGCCAGCCAGGCTGCTCTCCCGCTCAGAAAAGAGTCCCACGTGGCTGAGATCATTTCCTACTTCGGCGTCAAAATTCGGGTTTCTTGATGTATCAATACGACGGCTTGATGGTAACAAAAACATCTCTTGGGTCGTATTAAGGGTGGGTTTATCTCGCTGTATCAGTAGGGCTTCTAGGATGCGTAGACGTCGACCATCTGGGGCGCTACCAATAATCTTGGTGTTACTGATAATATCAGCTCGACAAATAGGGGTGTTATGTCTTTGTAGGGCATGATTCTTTATAGCCCCTTGCTGTACGTGGCAAGAAATTCTCTTGGAAAGACGCATAGTTGTCATGCCAATATAATTTCCGGGACAACCACGGATAGGGCATTGATATGCATAGACAACATTCGTCTTCTTTAAGAAATCCTGCTCTGGGGGCGCTGGGTTATTCCTCATAATAAGGCTTTTCGTCTTGGCCGTTTGGTAATATATGATGAAGTCCAATTTCTGGGTGTTTTCAGTAGGGGATACATTATTCTTGATGATTTCTTTCATTGCCTTCTCGTCTTGCAGGTAATTCGGATGCATATGTCCTTTGTAAAATAGCTTGATGTTATTGCTACTGTCGATTCTCTCGGCGGGGTCGGGTTCGTACCACTTGTCTACTGCTTTCCTGACTTCCTTTTGGACGTGCTTATTAGAGAATCCATTGTTGACAAGTACTTGGGATATTCGGTCCAGTTCCTTGTGTGTGTCGCACCAGGTGGAACAGTGCGACAGGGCCCTCCTGACATAAGCCTTGATGGTAGAACTCTTATATCGGGTGGGGCACTCACTGTCTCCATTCAAGCACATGCCTAGGTTTGTGGGTTTAGTATACACTGTGGTCCGAAATCCATTCTCCGTCGAGGTGACTAGGACATCCAGGAACGGGAGGCGATTATCTTGGCTGTGTTCGAGAGTGAAACGGAGTACACTATGGTCCTCAAACATCTTCCTCAAAGTCTCGATTTCATCACTTGATCTCGCTTTCACAAAGGTATCGTCTATGTACCTAAAGTACAAAAAGGGGCATTCTACACGGGAGAACACTCTCTCTTCTACAATTCCCATGTAAAAATTCGCGAATAGGACTCCCAGGGGTGAGCCCATCGCTACACCATCCTTCTGTAAGTAGGTATGCCCTCGATGGGTGGTAAAGGGGGCCCTCTTCGTACAGATGGCTAGGAGGGTCCGAAGGGCTGGTTCAGGGATGTTCAGAGATGGTGTAGAGTCGTCCCTATAGACCCTATCTGCGATAAGGTCTATGGTTTCGTCCACAGGCACGTTTGTGAATAAAGACTCTACCAGCCAACAGAGAGAGGACGAGGACATCGGGGGTGGCCTGAACTACCCTGACAACATTACCCATGCCCTCCGAATCCTTAAGAAGAGAGACATGCAGAAGAAACTCGACGACATCCTGGCTGATTCCTCAAAATTTGTGCGCCTCACCAGAAACCCTATAGAAGAAATCAAGAAAGAGGCTAACAAAACCATCGAGGCCGTGAATGCAGCAA
>NW_027170916.1:5000-15000 GCF_036898095.1 Palaemon carinicauda
CCCTGTTGCACGTGGCAAGATAATCTCTTAGAAAGACGCATCGTCGTCATCCCGATGTAGGTGCCAGGACATTCCTGGACGGGGCATTTATATCGGTACACTACGTTCGTCTTTTTCAAGTCATCTTGCATGGCAGGGGCAGGGTTGTTTTTCATTATCAAGTCTCGTGTTTTTGCTGATTGGTAATAAATTATGAGGTTGATTTCAGTATCCTCTGCCGTGGCAAAAACGTTGTTTTTTATTATATTTTTCATAATCTTTTCTTCTTCGTTGTAGTTTACGCTCATAATGCCTTTATAGTAAAGATTTATTTTTGCTGGCGTGTTGGTATCATTAGGGCCTTCATTCTGGTACCATTTCTCGATTTCTTTTTTAATTTGCCGATTAATGTCCTTATTCGTGAAGCCATTATTCACCAGAATTTTAGTAACTCTGTCAAGTTCCTCGTGGGTGCCTCTCCACGAAGAACAGTGAGAAATGGCTCTCCGAATAAAAGCCTTAATGGTGGCAGTTTTATACCGACTAGGGCACTCGCTGTCACCATTCAGACATAGGCCGAGATTCGTTGGTTTTACGTACACCGAGGTACTAAAACTATCATTGCTTGTTTCTACAAGGACATCAAGGAAGGGGAGACGTCCTTGGAGGCTGTGCTCTAGGGTGAACCTGAGCGAGCTGCATTCCTCGAAAATTCGGCGAAGTTCTTCTATGCTCTCCTGATTGGCCGTTTTTATGAAAGTATCGTCAATGTAGCGTACATAGAGGTCTGGTTTACTGATTTTTCGAAAAACTCTCTCCTCGACTACTCCCATATAAAAATTAGCAAAGAGGACACCTAAAGGGGACCCCATAGCGACTCCATCTTTCTGAATAAATATATGGCCCTTATGGGTAGTGAAAGGGGCTTTCTTGGTGCATATTTCTAATAGTGCACGGAGAGAGGCCTCGGGGATGTTGAGGGTGGGTGTCGTTGTATCCCTATAAACTCTGTCCATTATGAATTTTATTGTTTCATTCACGGGAACGTTAGTAAATAGGGACTCGACATCCATAGAGGCAATAACTCCGTCACTTGGGGAATTTCTCAGTTTTTCTAGGAATTCTGCTGATGATGTCACACAATATTTATTGGGGATATAGGGTGTGAGTAAGGTGTTCAGTCTCTTAGCAAGCTGGTATGTAGGGGCAGGGCACTGGCTGATAATAGGCCTGAGAGGGTTCCCTTGTATGTGCGTTTTTACATTTCCGTATAAGTAGCCGAGCCCAAAATCACCTGAAATAGGTGGTAAATGGACGGCGTTGGTGGCAGCATTAATGGTTTGTATAATGCTGTTTGCTTCCCTCTTGATATCCTCAGTGGGGTTGCGGGACAATCGTTCAAATTTTGAGGTATCAGCCAAAATTTGATCTAGTTTCTCGTGGTACTCCTCTGTATTTATAAGAACGAAGGCGGCAGTTTTATCTGCACGGCGTACAGTGATGCCTTCTTGCAATCTAAGAGCCTTGGCAGCATCTCTCATCTCCTTCGTGACAATCCCACTCCGGTATTGGCCACGGTCAGTGAGGGCTTCTGCCAAGAGTAGGGGTTGGAGGGCATCAGTCGTCCGTAGGGCACCTCTACGTTCATTTTCTTGTACGGTGTCAAGGAGGAGCTCGATTTCCAATCTCTTGTCAGTCGGTCTTGGTTTGGTCATGTAGTGGCAATTAAGGCCTAAACATAATATTTCTTCTTGAGCAGGCGTGGGAACGTAATTGGTGAGATTTACATACTCTTGCCTCTTTTTTGGGATCCTAAGTTTGCCTCCATTGATATTAATGAGTTTTCTTATTACAGTTTTGGTCCGATTTCGTTGGTCTTTCTCTTTTAGTTTATTAAGGAGGTAAGAGATATTTTCTGGGTAGGTAAGGTGATTCCTTTGTTGATCATTGTCATCAGGTTGCCTTTCATCACTTTCTTCAATAATACTGTGGTCTAGATTGTCTTGTTCCTCTCTCACAATGTATTCCGGGACCTCTCCAGAAGGGCGTGCTTGATCGATGGCGATGTTCTGGATTTCAGCCCATTCACTCTGCAGACGAGCAAGGCGTGCATATAGATCTTTCTTTTCATGCAGTTTAGTATCCAATTGCCGGCGAAGGAGAGATCTCCTGGAAGCACTAGTCCGCGGGTCATTACGTGCTGAGGGGTCATGCAGTCTAAAATTTGTATATTTTGGGAGTAGACCCTCTTTTAAGCAGGTTTTATTAAAAGTGATTGCTGCCTCAGTGGCGTTAATCTTGTAATTAACTTTTTCTATTGTTCTTATTATCTTCTTCTCTTCATTTGAACAATCCGTCAGTAACTGGGAAAGGGACATATCAATAGGAAGGTGATAAAGACCATATCATTCACAATTTGTCTTTAATATATCACAACACATTGTAAAAGTACAGATAGTATGTACAAAGTATAAAACACTATCACAATGTTAGTGCACACAAAGTAATTGTCACTTTTATACAAAATTTATAAATTACGTGGAGTTAAGTTTAACAAATCCTTCGACTCAACCGGTTTCGAGCAGTGAGAAGGTTTTCTGCTCATTGTCAAGAGTGAACTGAAATGCAGGTGTTGTTTTGATGGCTTATATACGGAGTCCTGCTACGAGATTCCATCTTCACTGGTTAAGAACCGCCCTAGGGCGGAGACCGTTAATCCTATTGGGTGGTGGCCTCTGCCTCGCCGGGATGTTTGGTGGGATTACTGGCTCTGGTTCTGTCAGGAGATAATCCCTGTTTTGACCTTCAGCTATATCAGTCCTGTCATAGTTGTTATTGCCTGGACTATTGTTGATAGTGGACCTTATACATGTTGGCAATAAGGTCCCTTCTTGCGTGGTGTTAAGGTTAGGTCTTTGTTGTTAAATAAAAAGAGCTTCCATTATCCGGAGACGTCTACTGTCAGGGGCATGGCCGATGATTGTTACATTTTTCACTATATGCTCCCTTGTTGTCTTGAAATTATGTTTTTGGAGGCAATGCATTTTTATTGCACCCTGTTGCACGTGGCAAGATAATCTCTTAGAAAGACGCATCGTCGTCATCCCGATGTAGGTGCCAGGACATTCCTGGACGGGGCATTTATATCGGTACACTACGTTCGTCTTTTTCAAGTCATCTTGCATGGCAGGGGCAGGGTTGTTTTTCATTATCAAGTCTCGTGTTTTTGCTGATTGGTAATAAATTATGAGGTTGATTTCAGTATCCTCTGCCGTGGCAAAAACGTTGTTTTTTATTATATTTTTCATAATCTTTTCTTCTTCGTTGTAGTTTACGCTCATAATGCCTTTATAGTAAAGATTTATTTTTGCTGGCGTGTTGGTATCATTAGGGCCTTCATTCTGGTACCATTTCTCGATTTCTTTTTTAATTTGCCGATTAATGTCCTTATTCGTGAAGCCATTATTCACCAGAATTTTAGTAACTCTGTCAAGTTCCTCGTGGGTGCCTCTCCACGAAGAACAGTGAGAAATGGCTCTCCGAATAAAAGCCTTAATGGTGGCAGTTTTATACCGACTAGGGCACTCGCTGTCACCATTCAGACATAGGCCGAGATTCGTTGGTTTTACGTACACCGAGGTACTAAAACTATCATTGCTTGTTTCTACAAGGACATCAAGGAAGGGGAGACGTCCTTGGAGGCTGTGCTCTAGGGTGAACCTGAGCGAGCTGCATTCCTCGAAAATTCGGCGAAGTTCTTCTATGCTCTCCTGATTGGCCGTTTTTATGAAAGTATCGTCAATGTAGCGTACATAGAGGTCTGGTTTACTGATTTTTCGAAAAACTCTCTCCTCGACTACTCCCATATAAAAATTAGCAAAGAGGACGCCTAAAGGGGACCCCATAGCGACTCCATCTTTCTGAATAAATATATGGCCCTTATGGGTAGTGAAAGGGGCTTTCTTGGTGCATATTTCTAATAGTGCACGGAGAGAGGCCTCGGGGATGTTGAGGGTGGGTGTCGTTGTATCCCTATAAACTCTGTCTATGAATTTTATTGTTTCATTCACGGGAACGTTAGTAAATAGGGACTCGACATCCATGGAGGCAATAACTCCGTCACTTGTGGAATTTCTCAGTTTTTCTAGGAATTCTGCTGATGATGTCACACAATATTTATTGGGGATATAGGGTGTGAGTAAGGTGTTCAGTCTCTTAGCAAGCTGGTATGTAGGGGCAGGGCACTGGCTGATAATAGGCCTGAGAGGGTTCCCTTGTATGTGCGTTTTTACATTTCCGTATAAGTAGCCGAGCCCAAAATCACCTGAAATAGGTGGTAAATGGACGGCGTTGGTGGCAGCATTAATGGTTTGTATAATGCTGTTTGCTTCCCTCTTGATATCCTCAGTGGGGTTGCGGGACAATCGTTCAAATTTTGAGGTATCAGCCAAAATTTGATCTAGTTTCTCGTGGTACTCCTCTGTATTTATAAGAACGAAGGCGGCAGTTTTATCTGCACGGCGTACAGTGATGCCTTCTTGCAATCTAAGAGCCTTGGCAGCATCTCTCATCTCCTTCGTGACAATCCCACTCCGGTATTGGCCACGGTCAGTGAGGGCTTCTGCCAAGAGTAGGGGTTGGAGGGCATCAGTCGTCCGTAGGGCACCTCTACGTTCATTTTCTTGTACGGTGTCAAGGAGGAGCTCGATTTCCAATCTCTTGTCAGTCGGTCTTGGTTTGGTCATGTAGTGGCAATTAAGGCCTAAACATAATATTTCTTCTTGAGCAGGCGTGGGAACGTAATTGGTGAGATTTACATACTCTTGCCTCTTTTTTGGGATCCTAAGTTTGCCTCCATTGATATTAATGAGTTTTCTTATTACAGTTTTGGTCCGATTTCGTTGGTCTTTCTCTTTTAGTTTATTAAGGAGGTAAGAGATATTTTCTGGGTAGGTAAGGTGATTCCTTTGTTGATCATTGTCATCAGGTTGCCTTTCATCACTTTCTTCAATAATACTGTGGTCTAGATTGTCTTGTTCCTCTCTCACAATGTATTCCGGGACCTCTCCAGAAGGGCGTGCTTGATCGATGGCGATGTTCTGGATTTCAGCCCATTCACTCTGCAGACGAGCAAGGCGTGCATATAGATCTTTCTTTTCATGCAGTTTAGTATCCAATTGCCGGCGAAGGAGAGATCTCCTGGAAGCACTAGTCCGCGGGTCATTACGTGCTGAGGGGTCATGCAGTCTAAAATTTGTATATTTTGGGAGTAGACCCTCTTTTAAGCAGGTTTTATTAAAAGTGATTGCTGCCTCAGTGGCGTTAATCTTGTAATTAACTTTTTCTATTGTTCTTATTATCTTCTTCTCTTCATTTGAACAATCCGTCAGTAACTGGGAAAGGGACATATCAATAGGAAGGTGATAAAGACCATATCATTCACAATTTGTCTTTAATATATCACAACACATTGTAAAAGTACAGATAGTATGTACAAAGTATAAAACACTATCACAATGTTAGTGCACACAAAGTAATTGTCACTTTTATACAAAATTTATAAATTACGTGGAGTTAAGTTTAACAAATCCTTCGACTCAACCGGTTTCGAGCAGTGAGAAGGTTTTCTGCTCATTGTCAAGAGTGAACTGAAATGCAGGTGTTGTTTTGATGGCTTATATACGGAGTCCTGCTACGAGATTCCATCTTCACTGGTTAAGAACCGCCCTAGGGCGGAGACCGTTAATCCTATTGGGTGGTGGCCTCTGCCTCGCCCGGATGTTTGGTGGGATTACTGGCTCTGGTTCTGTCAGGAGATAATCCCTGTTTTGACCTTCAGCTATATCAGTCCTGTCATGGTTGTTATTGCCTGGACTATTGTTGATAGTGGACCTTATACATGTTGGCAATAAGGTCCCTTCTTGCGTGGTGTTGAGGTTAGGTCTTTGTTGTTGAATAAAAAGAGCTTCCATTATCCGGAGACGTCTACTGTCAGGGGCATGGCCGATGATTGTTACATTTTTCACTATATGCTCCCTTGTTGTCTTGAAATTATGTTTTTGGAGGCAATGCATTTTTATTGCACCCTGTTGCACGTGGCAAGATAATCTCTTAGAAAGACGCATCGTCGTCATCCCGATGTAGGTGCCAGGACATTCCTGGACGGGGCATTTATATCGGTACACTACGTTCGTCTTTTTCAAGTCATCTTGCATGGCAGGGGCAGGGTTGTTTTTCATTATCAAGTCTCGTGTTTTTGCTGATTGGTAATAAATTATGAGGTTGATTTCAGTATCCTCTGCCGTGGCAAAAACGTTGTTTTTTATTATATTTTTCATAATCTTTTCTTCTTCGTTGTAGTTTACGCTCATAATGCCTTTATAGTAAAGATTTATTTTTGCTGGCGTGTTGGTATCATTAGGGCCTTCATTCTGGTACCATTTCTCGATTTCTTTTTTAATTTGCCGATTAATGTCCTTATTCGTGAAGCCATTATTCACCAGAATTTTAGTAACTCTCTCAAGTTCCTCGTGGGTGCCTCTCCACGAAGAACAGTGAGAAATGGCTCTCCGAATAAAAGCCTTAATGGTGGCAGTTTTATACCGACTAGGGCACTCGCTGTCACCATTCAGACATAGGCCGAGATTCGTTGGTTTTACGTACACCGAGGTACTAAAACTATCATTGCTTGTTTCTACAAGGACATCAAGGAAGGGGAGACGTCCTTGGAGGCTGTGCTCTAGGGTGAACCTGAGCGAGCTGCATTCCTCGAAAATTCGGCGAAGTTCTTCTATGCTCTCCTGCATTTCAGTTCACTCTTGACAATGAGCAGAAAACCTTCTCACTGCTCGAAACCGGTTGAGTCGAAGGATTTGTTAAACTTAACTCCACGTAATTTATAAATTTTGTATAAAAGTGACAATTACTTTGTGTGCACTAACATTGTGATAGTGTTTTATACTTTGTACATACTATCTGTACTTTTACAATGTGTTGTGATATATTAAAGAAAAATTGTGAATGA
The DNA here is from genome assembly GCF_036898095.1 of Palaemon carinicauda. Classification (NCBI taxonomy): domain Eukaryota; kingdom Metazoa; phylum Arthropoda; class Malacostraca; order Decapoda; family Palaemonidae; genus Palaemon; species Palaemon carinicauda. The sequence goes on from NW_027170916.1 coordinate 12,004, forward strand.
TATGGTCTTTATCACCTTCCTATTGATATGTCCCTTTCCCAGTTACTGACGGATTGTTCAAATGAAGAGAAGAAGATAATAAGAACAATAGAAAAAGTTAATTACAAGATTAACGCCACTGAGGCAGCAATCACTTTTAATAAAACCTGCTTAAAAGAGGGTCTACTCCCAAAATATACAAATTTTAGACTGCATGACCCCTCAGCACGTAATGACCCGCGGACTAGTGCTTCCAGGAGATCTCTCCTTCGCCGGCAATTGGATACTAAACTGCATGAAAAGAAAGATCTATATGCACGCCTTGCTCGTCTGCAGAGTGAATGGGCTGAAATCCAGAACATCGCCATCGATCAAGCACGCCCCTTCTGGAGAGGTCCCGGAATACATTGTGAGAGAGGAACAAGACAATCTAGACCACAGTATTATTGAAGAAAGTGATGAAAGGCAACCTGATGACAATGATCAACAAAGGAATCACCTTACCTACCCAGAAAATATCTCTTACCTCCTTAATAAACTAAAAGAGAAAGACCAACGAAATCGGACCAAAACTGTAATAAGAAAACTCATTAATATCAATGGAGGCAAACTTAGGATCCCAAAAAAGAGGCAAGAGTATGTAAATCTCACCAATTACGTTCCCACGCCTGCTCAAGAAGAAATATTATGTTTAGGCCTTAATTGCCACTACATGACCAAACCAAGACCGACTGACAAGAGATTGGAAATCGAGCTCCTCCTTGACACCGTACAAGAAAATGAACGTAGAGGTGCCCTACGGACGACTGATGCCCTCCAACCCCTACTCTTGGCAGAAGCCCTCACTGACCGTGGCCAATACCGGAGTGGGATTGTCACGAAGGAGATGAGAGATGCTGCCAAGGCTCTTAGATTGCAAGAAGGCATCACTGTACGCCGTGCAGATAAAACTGCCGCCTTCGTTCTTATAAATACAGAGGAGTACCACGAGAAACTAGATCAAATTTTGGCTGATACCTCAAAATTTGAACGATTGTCCCGCAACCCCACTGAGGATATCAAGAGGGAAGCAAACAGCATTATACAAACCATTAATGCTGCCACCAACGCCGTCCATTTACCACCTATTTCAGGTGATTTTGGGCTCGGCTACTTATACGGAAATGTAAAAACGCACATACAAGGGAACCCTCTCAGGCCTATTATCAGCCAGTGCCCTGCCCCTACATACCAGCTTGCTAAGAGACTGAACACCTTACTCACACCCTATATCCCCAATAAATATTGTGTGACATCATCAGCAGAATTCCTAGAAAAACTGAGAAATTCCACAAGTGACGGAGTTATTGCCTCCATGGATGTCGAGTCCCTATTTACTAACGTTCCCGTGAATGAAACAATAAAATTCATAGACAGAGTTTATAGGGATACAACGACACCCACCCTCAACATCCCCGAGGCCTCTCTCCGTGCACTATTAGAAATATGCACCAAGAAAGCCCCTTTTCACTACCCATAAGGGCCATATATTTATTCAGAAAGATGGAGTCGCTATGGGGTCCCCTTTAGGCGTCCTCTTTGCTAATTTTTATATGGGAGTAGTCGAGGAGAGAGTTTTTCGAAAAATCAGTAAACCAGACCTCTATGTACGCTACATTGACGATACTTTCATAAAAACGGCCAATCAGGAGAGCATAGAAGAACTTCGCCGAATTTTCGAGGAATGCAGCTCGCTCAGGTTCACCCTAGAGCACAGCCTCCAAGGACGTCTCCCCTTCCTTGATGTCCTTGTAGAAACAAGCAATGATAGTTTTAGTACCTCGGTGTACGTAAAACCAACGAATCTCGGCCTATGTCTGAATGGTGACAGCGAGTGCCCTAGTCGGTATAAAACTGCCACCATTAAGGCTTTTATTCGGAGAGCCATTTCTCACTGTTCTTCGTGGAGAGGCACCCACGAGGAACTTGACAGAGTTACTAAAATTCTGGTGAATAATGGCTTCACGAATAAGGACATTAATCGGCAAATTAAAAAAGAAATCGAGAAATGGTACCAGAATGAAGGCCCTAATGATACCAACACGCCAGCAAAAATAAATCTTCACTATAAAGGCATTATGAGCGTAAACTACACCGAAGAAGAAAAGATTATGAAAAATATAATAAAAAAACAACGTTTTTGCCACGGCAGAGGATACTGAAATCAACCTCATAATTTATTACCAATCAGCAAAAACACGAGACTTGATAATGAAAAACAACCCTGCCCCTGCCATGCAAGATGACTTGAAAAAGACGAACGTAGTGTACCGATATAAATGCCCCGTCCAGGAATGTCCTGGCACCTACATCGGGATGACGACGATGCGTCTTTCTAAGAGATTATCTTGCCACGTGCAACAGGGTGCAATAAAAATGCATTGCCTCCAAAAACATAATTTCAAGACAACAAGGGAGCATATAGTGAAAAATGTAACAATCATCGGCCATGCCCCTGACAGTAGACGTCTCCGGATAATGGAAGCTCTTTTTATTCAACAACAAAGACCTAACCTCAACACCACGCAAGAAGGGACCTTATTGCCAACATGTATAAGGTCCACTATCAACAATAGTCCAGGCAATAACAACCATGACAGGACTGATATAGCTGAAGGTCAAAACAGGGATTATCTCCTGACAGAACCAGAGCCAGTAATCCCACCAAACATCCGGGCGAGGCAGAGGCCACCACCCAATAGGATTAACGGTCTCCGCCCTAGGGCGGTTCTTAACCAGTGAAGATGGAATCTCGTAGCAGGACTCCGTATATAAGCCATCAAAACAACACCTGCATTTCAGTTCACTCTTGACAATGAGCAGAAAACCTTCTCACTGCTCGAAACCGGTTGAGTCGAAGGATTTGTTAAACCTAACTCCACGTAATTTATAAATTTTGTATAAAAGTGACAATTACTTTGTGTGCACTAACATTGTGATAGTGTTTTATACTTTGTACATACTATCTGTACTTTTACA
>NW_027170917.1:20000-22500 GCF_036898095.1 Palaemon carinicauda
AGTAGGTGGATGTAAAAGGGAGGTAGTGAGGATTGAAGAGCTAATAAAACCGGGGGTAAAAAGTAAATATCAGGAAAGGTTGAAAATGGCATATGATGAGGTGAGAGTAAGAGAAACTGGTAATTTAGAGGAGGAATGGAAGTTAGTAAAAGAAAATTTTGTTGGGATTGCAAGTGATGTATGTGGCAAGAAGGTTGTTGGAGGCAGCATGAGGAAGGGCAGTGAATGGTGGAATGAAGGAGTGAAGGTGAAAGTGGAAGAGAAAAAGAGGGCTTTTGAAGAATGGCTGCAGAGTAATAGTATAGAGAAGTATGAAAAATATAGAGAGAAAAAGGTGGAAGTAAAGCGCAAGGTACGTGAGTCAAAGAGGGCAGCTGACCTGAGGTGGGGTCAGGGATTGGGTCAGTCATATGAAGAGAAAAAGAAGAAGTTTTGGAAAGAAGTAAAGAGAGTAAGGAAGGCTGGCGCAAGAATTGAAGAGACAGTGAAAGATGGAAATGGAAGGTTGTTAAAAGGAGAGGAGGCAAGGAAAAGGTGGGCGGAATATTTTGAAAGTTTGCTGAATGTTGAGGATAATAGGGAGGCAGATATAATTGCTGTTCCAGGTGTTGAGGTGCCAGTGATGGGAGGTGAGAATGAGAGAGAGATAACAATAGAGGAAGTGAGGAGAGCACTAGATGAAACGAGAGTAGGAAAAGCATCTGGTATGGACGGTGTGAAAGCTGAGATGTTGAAGGAAGGGGGTGTGACTGTACTTGAATGATTGGTGAGATTGTTTAATATGTGTTTTGTGTTGTCAATGGTACCAGTAGATTGGGTTTGTGCATGTATTGTACCACTATATAAGGGTAAGGGAGATGTGCATGAGTGTTGTAATTCAAGAGGTATTAGTTTGTTGAGTGTAGTTGGAAAAGTGTATGGTAGAGTACTGATTAATAGGATTAAGGATAAAACAGAGAATGCAATCTTGGAAGTACAGGGTGGTTTTAGAAGAGGTAGGGGTTGTATGAATCAGATTTTTACAGTTAGGCAGATATGCGAGAAATATTTAGCAAAAGGTAAGGAGGTGTATGTTGCGTTTATGGATCTGGAGAAAGCATATGATAGAGTTGATAGGGAAGCAATGTGGGATGTGATGAGGTTATATGGAGTTGGTGGTAGGTTGTTGCAAGCAGTGAAAAGTAGTAAAGCATGTGTTAGAATAGGAAATGAAGTGAGTGATTGGTTTCCGGTGAGAGTGGGGCTGAGACAGGGATGTGTGATGTCGCCGTGGTTGTTTAACTTGTATGTTGATGGAGTGGTGAGAGAGGTGAATGCTCGAGTGCTAGGACAAGGATTAAAACTGGTAGGCGAGAATGACCATGAATGGGAGGTAAATCAGTTGTTGTTTGCGGATGATACTGTACTGGTAGCAGACACAGAAGAGAAGCTTGACCGACTAGTGACAGAATTTGGAAGGGTGTGTGAGAGAAGGAAGTTGAGAGTTAATGTGGGTAAGAGTAAGGTTATGAGATGTACGAGAAGGGAAGGTGGTGCAAGGTTGAATGTCATGTTGAATGGAGAGTTACTTGAGGAGGTGGATCAGTTTAAGTACTTGGGGTCTATTGTTGCAGCAAATGGTGGAGTGGAAGCAGATGTACGTCAGAGAGTGAATGAAGGTTGCAAAGTGTTGGGGGCAGTTAAGGGAGTAGTAAAAAATAGAGGGTTGGGCATGAATGTAAAGAGAGTTCTATATGAGAAAGTGATTGTACCAACTGTGATGTATGGATCGGAGTCGTGGGGAATGAAAGTGATGGAGAGACAGAAATTGAATGTGTTTGAGATGAAGTGTCTGAGGAGTATGGCTGGTGTATCTCGAGTAGATAGGGTTAGGAACGAAGTGGTGAGGGAGAGAACGGGTGTAAGAAATGAGTTAGCGGCTAGAGTGGATATGAATGTGTTGAGGTGGTTTGGCCATGTTGAGAGAATGGAAAATGGTTGTCTGCTAAAGAAGGTGATGAATGCAAGAGTTGATGGGAGAAGTACAAGAGGAAGGCCAAGGTTTGGGTGGATGGATGGTGTGAAGAAAGCTCTGGGTGATAGGAGGATAGATGTGAGAGAGGCAAGAGAGCGTGCTAGAAATAGGAATGAATGGCGAGCTATTGTGACGCAGTTCCAGTAGGCCCTGCTGCTTCCTCCGGGGCCTTAGATGACCGCGGAGGTAGCAGCAGTAGGGGAGTCAGCATTATGAAGCTTCATCTGTGGTGGAAATGTGGGAGGTTGGGCTGTGGCACCCTAGCAGTACCAGCTGAACTCGGTTGGGTCCCTGATTAGGCTGAAGGAACATAGAGAGTAGAGGTCCCCTTTTTGTTTTGTTTCATTGTTGGTGTCGGCTACCCCCCAAAATTGGGGGAAGTGCCTTGGTATATAGATAGATAGATTATTATTATTATTATTATTATTATTATTATTATTATTATTATTATTATTATTATTATTATTATTATTATTATTATTATTA
>NW_027170919.1:15000-17500 GCF_036898095.1 Palaemon carinicauda
ATATTTATATTTTTGAAGTAGGTTTTATTTATGTGCTTAATTTTCCTTTCTATTATAGTATTAATTTTGTTCGATATGTAAGGAAATCGAAAATATATAATGTCTTTTACTTCACAAATTTGGGTATCAACATTATTGATTTTGTTAAGAAAAATTTGTACTTTTTTGTAAAATAAATTATCCTGGTAACCATTGTTGTTGAAGAATTCCTTTAAAAATGTAATTTCTTTATGAAAGTTAAAATAATTTGATGAAAGTTTATATGCTCTATTAATGAGAGTATTAATACTGTTCATTTTGTATCTTAAATTACACTCACTTAAAAAATTTAAACCAAGACCCGTAAAAGTGGGCTTTCTATAAACTTCCATATGCATTTTAAGGTCAGAAGTTTTAGTTACTAATACGTCCAAAAAGGGCATTTTACCTTCGTTTTCTTCTTCCATGGTGAACTTGATATTACTGTGTTGAGAATTTAAATAATTAAAAAACTTGATTGCGTCATTTTTTTGCTTAAAAATAATAAATGTGTCATCCACATACCTTCTATACAACACAGGCTTAAAACTTAAAGGACAATTTTCCAACCATTCAGTCTCGTGAAAACATAAGAAAATATTGGCCAAAGTTGCTGAAATAGGATTCCCCATAGCTAGTCCATCTTTTTGTTTGTAATACTCTTTGTTAAAAATAAAAAAAGGAATCTTGAACAATAATGTTTAATATATCAATAAATTTAGATTTACTCAGGTTTCTAAAGTTGTTATTATCCTTGTACATTTTATTTGCTACGATTTCAATAACTTCTTTTGTGGGGATATTTGTATATAAGCTTTCGATGTCAAAGCTTGCCATATAATAATTATTTTTTAGTCTAAAATTTTTTATAGTATCAAAAAATGCATATGAATTTTCCAAGGTATATTCATTCTTTGCCCATTCTTCTATATTAGGAATCATAAATTTTGCTAAACTAAAATTTGGTGTATTGATTGACGATAGCACTGGTCTTAAAGGAATATTCTCTTTATGTATTTTTGGCAAACCATATAAGATACCAGGATTGCGACCCGAAGCATACAAATTTTTATACTCTTCATCTGTTATATGTTTACCTTTTTTAAGATAACTTAGTAGTCTGTTAACCTTGTCTTCTAGCAGGAGAGTATTTTTGAAAGGGTCTTTTTTACTTTTTTCAAATTGCAATGGATTGTTAAGAATATTCATCATTTTCTCTACATAATCACTTTTATTCATGATGGTAATACCTTTCCCTTTGTCTGGTTTAGAAAATATAATGTCTTTGTTTTCACTTAGATTTCTTAGTATTTTTATGTCATTTTGATCAAACAATGGTACCTGGATTTCTTTCTTGTATTCTTCTAATATATCATCTGAGAATTACAGAACTACCATTTTAAGAAGATATGGACAAGAAGCACTACGAGGCGTAAGAAGATGGGAAAAAAGCCTTCAGAAATGGGAAAAAAACAAACTTGATATTTTATTTCTGGAAAGATGTCTTCAGTATGGCTGTATACCAAAATTTGTTCAGTTTAAGTTGTACAGGCGGCAGCTACAGCGAAGACGATTCTACAAAGATTGGCAGAGTTTCTTAATCGAGAATGAACTTCGACAAAACAAGAAAAACGACACCAAGCTGTATCAAGATTTATTATCATATCACGATAGTATTAAGAGACAAATTTCATTTTTAGATTTTAACCATATTTTACATTGTATCCATAAGGACTGTGAACTTTATAAAAACAAAGTATGTCTAACCCATGCTAAAAAACTTTTTAAACTAGGCGGTTTCTATAAACCACCATCTTGTAATGGCAATAAAGTCGTGTACAACCTCTCTAACTACCAACTAAAAAAAAAGAGAAAAATACCTATTATCCTTTGGACTTGACCATTGCCTCAAACCAAAACTCGATCATATTAAAATGAAAGTAAGTATGGAAATATTTGCAAATAAAGCAAACAGACTAACCAACGACAACTGTTATGATAAAGAAGCTGTCTATAAAGAAATGCAAGACCTATTCAGTAATATATTAGAAGAATACAAGAAAGAAATCCAGGTACCATTGTTTGATCAAAATGACATAAAAATACTAAGAAATCTAAGTGAAAACAAAGACATTATATTTTCTAAACCAGACAAAGGGAAAGGTATTACCATCATGAATAAAAGTGATTATGTAGAGAAAATGATGAATAATCTCAACAATCCATTGCAATTTGAAAAAAGTAAAAAAGACCCTTTCAAAAATACTCTCCTGCTAGAAGACAAGGTTAACAGACTACTAAGTTATCTTAAAAAAGGTAAACATATAACAGATGAAGAGTATAAACATTTGTATGCTTCGGGTCGCAATCCTGGTATCTTATATGGTTTGCCAAAAATACATAAAGAGAATATTCCTTTAAGACCAGTGCTATCGTCAATCAATACACCAAATTTTAGTTTAGCAAAATTTATGATTCCTAA
>NW_027170920.1:10000-17500 GCF_036898095.1 Palaemon carinicauda
ATAAATAATATAAAATTATTGCTCAAAAAATTATTCTTTTTGGATATTTAAATATATCATCTTCGTATGTAATTTTAAAAAGGTTCTCTTATTATTCCTCTAAAAATTTCTTTTTGGATATTTAAATAATGAACTTCATCTTCATCAATTCATTTGATAAATTTTTTACAAGACTCACAAAACCAAGAGTTTCTTCTGGTCCATTTGTTTATTAATAATTCTGCTTATAGAACGCCATATGATTTATAGAACCGCATATGATTTACCAAAGCAACACATACAAGGAAACCAAAATGATCCAAGTAAACCCTACAGTGCAATTATACCAAAATTTCAGAAATATAATTATTCAGTATGTATTAAAAATTCAAACGACCTTATCATCTATAACGCTATACTTGGCGTCGGTCATGACATTTGCCGTAATTCATTATGAATATTTGATCAATATCAATCCTCCGTTTAATATGCTATTTATGAGATCCCGTGAGAAGCTTACTTTAGTGTGACTGGGGATGATCCTGATCATATTCTGAAGGCTAGTGTTTTTTTTCTTAAGCCAATCATGAATTTGCTACAGGATTGAAGAATTTTGCTACTTAGCTGAGGATGTAGCTTGGGTAATAATAATAATAATAATAATAATAATAATAATAATAATAATAATAATAATAATAATAATAATAATGTAGATAAAAATAATAATGCTGTGTATAACAACAACAGTAGCAGCATCAATCCTTATACCAATAATAAAAATTGAATAATAATGATAATACTGAAAAGGCTGCTAGCAACAGCAACAACTAAGATTATAATGATAAGACAAATTATGATGATAATAATGATAGAGAAGGAGAAGATGATGATAATAATAACAACAACAACAACAACATGATAACAACAACAACAACAACAACAACAATAATAATAATAATAATAATAATAATCATCATCATCATCATCTAATTAGCAAAGGATTCAGATATAAAAATAACACTTATTTTTATAAGCATATTTAACAATACCCAGAATCGTGTAAAAGGACACCCCAGCTTCAATACATAATCGTTACGACCGATTTTAGGACTGTAAATAATTATTACGTTTGCTAGGTTCGTGGAGCACTCCCAGCCTACCGCTCAACAAGAAACAATGGTAATATTGTCTGGTGGGGTTCTCAACCTCGTCCCTCAAGGGTTTCAACCTCCCTCATTTTTGGTGATGATTATTACCTAGGCAATAGGTTGGGATCGATCCACGAGCCTATCAAACAATAATCATTAAAGAAAGATATCAATTGCTGCGGATATTCTGTTAAACGAAAAGGACAATGATCTTTTAAAACGTTTTAGGTATGTATGTATGTATGAATGAATGTACGTATGTATGTATGTATGTATGTATGTATGTATGTATGTATATATATATATATATATATATATATATATATATATATATATATATATATATATATATATGTGTGTGTGTGTGTGTGTGTGTGTGTCTGCGTGTGTGTGTGATTTTGAAAAATTACAAGAAGTTATAATTGCAAATATGTAAAATATACAAAATATGATGGCAAGAACAAAAATATCAATAATAACAACATTGTTTATACGGATAAATATTGAAGAAATCTACATTTGCACTTACTACCAATGAAAACTTATAAAATTTTCCCACCCAATACTTTCTTTCTCAACTATAATTTAGCTTTGCTGAGAAAAGATGAGGAAGAGGATGATGATGATGATGATGATGATGATGATGAGGATGAGGAGGAGGAGGAGGAGGAGGAGGAGGAAATAGGTGCGAGTTTTTTGGCAGCGAGGCTGGCCTCTTCAGTGCCACAAGGGACCCAGAAGGCGTCACCTGGGGACTCGCGAACTTAGTCACTGTCAACAAGCAAAGAAATTCCTCGCTCGTATTTCTGTCACTGCAAGGTAATTGGCACCTCGCTACCGGGGATAAAAGCCTAATGTGATGATTTTCAGATCGTCATAAGGGATATAGTGAATTTGTTTTGCCAACCGTGGAAAAAACTGAAAATAAAAAAAAGAATATATTTTCAATGTTGGACACCAGGTGGTGTTGCGTCCTTCGTTCCGACAAATTTCTCAGTTCGACATCTGATCTGAGCGAGCGAAAATATCCATCAGTACAAACAGATTTGTTCTCATAAAGGGCAAACATCAAACACGTAAGAGAGATGAATTATGAGGCTAAATATTCAGCTGGTATGTCAACCTCTTGGTTGAAAATAACCCCCTCTTCTTATGTGGTGACTCACGGTTTGAAAAAAGAAGTGGGAAATAATAATAATAATAATAATAATAATAATAATAATAATAATAATAATAACAATAATAATAATAATGATAATAATAATAGAAACAGGAACATATAAACTTAATCGAATAAAAGAAATACCACAAATAAGGGATTAAATAAAGAAATCTTTATTGGAGTCTGTTATTCAACATGTATAAAATCATGTATATAAAAACGGATAGGTATTGAGTTCTTAACAGCGAAGATATATAAAATAGCTCATTTTCATAATTTTCAGGGTAATTAATTAACCCCATAACATATACATCAAATTCAAACCATACTAGCAAACTCTAGTAAGGTATAAAATTTAAAAACATAATTTTCAAACAATGCTAGCATACTCGAGTAACGAATTCAAATTCTAAAATCTATAGATTTCAAACAATACTAGCAGACTCGAGTAAGGAATTCAAATTCTAAAATTTATAATTTTCAAACAATGCTACCATACTCGAGTAACAAATTCAAATTTTAAAATCTATAATTTTCAAACAATGCTTACATACTCGAGTAAAGGATTCAAATTTTAAAATCTATAATTTTCAAACAATGCTACCATACTCAAGTAAAGAATTCAAATTTTAAAATTTATAATTTTCAAACAATGCTAGCATACTCAAGTGAAGACTTCAAATTTCAAAATTTATAATTTTCAAACAAAATAAAATTCATAATTTTCAAACAATGCTAGCATACTCGAGTACCGAATTAAAATTTTAAAATTCATACTTTTCAACTACAAAAATAAGTTCAATTATTCATAAGAAAAATCAAACAATCATCTTTTATTTACTTAACTTGACTATCAACCTATTCCCTAAATTACTTAGTTCCGATTGATATTTAATATTCTGTGAACTCAAACCTTACATATTATTATCATTATCATAAGCTGAGCTACAACCCTAGTAGGAAAAGCAGGATGCTATAAGACCAGGTGCTCTAACAGGGAAAAATAGCCCAGTGAGGAGAGGAAACAAGGAAATAAATAAACTACGAGAGAAGTAATGAACAATTAAAATAATTTTTTTAAGAACATGAACATTAAATCAGATCTATCATATACAAACTATAAAAACTTTAAAAGACAAAACAAAAGAAAGAGAAACAAGATAGAATAGTGTGCTCGAGTGTACCCTTAAGCAAGAGAACTCTAAGCCAAGAGAATGGAAGACCATGATACAGAGGCTATGGCACTACCCAAGACTAGAGAACAAAAGTTTGATTTTGGAGTGTCCTTCTCCTAAGAGCTGTATTTAGTAGTAGTAATTTAGCAGAAATTTTCCTTACAGCAGAAGAATGCACAAGGATCTAAAAAGCACCATTTCCTTGATTCAAAAGGATCTCCACATTACCGACATTCACACGAATAAAGAGTCTGATGTCCCGAGAAAAATGTTGCTTGGCTAAATTCACTTAAGATAACAACATTCATAAAATAAAGTGTCAACAAAGAGAGAATACCAGCGCTGTAGATTAACAGGAAATACAAGTATTTATAAGTTGAAAAAAAAAGAAAATAAGCAGTCAGGAAGGCAAATGAAACAAGGCGTAAAGTAATAATTTATTGAAAGAATGTTGTTTTTTCGGCTATTTGACATACGGAGTTTCCTTTTTATTTTGCAAGTTACCAAAATTAAATTAGTAAAAACATTATCTGCATAGAAAATACAATCATATAGTGCGAAGAAATGACTCTCTCTCTCTCTCTCTCTCTCTCTCTCTCTCTCTCTCTCTCTCTCTCTCTCTCTCTCTCTCTCTCTCTCTCACAAACAGACATGCACATGAAAATGTATATTATATCCATTCTGGTCTGATATTCCGTGAAATCTCTCTCTCTCTCTCTTTCTCTCTCTCCTTTAGCCAAAGGGTCGTGAGAACACGCTCAAGCCAGAGAGCAAGATGCGAAGTGACAGCTACAATCGTCTAATTTGTGACGCCAACACCCTCTTCTCTCTCTCTCTCATTACAACGTACTGAGCTTTTACTGTATCTAGATTGTTCAGTCCATTGCGACAGTGAAGATGCATATCGCATGTCATTATTTCGTTAAATAATTCGTTAATAACTCGTCCCCCTCCAAAAAAAGGGGGGAAGTTTTGCCTTATCATTAGCCTTAATGACGTTTAATGAATACAGAAGTTGCCCGGATGGATTTGACGTGAATATCATACATTGATTTTCTTTTCGATTGGTATATAATTAATAAGATAAAGACTCGTTTTTAGTAGTACATATAAAGTCTGTCTCTCTCTCTCTCTCTCTCTCTCTCTCTCTCTCTCTCTCTCTCTCTCTCTCTCTCTCTCTCTCTCTCTCTCTCTCATTTATCAGCTTTCCGGAAATATTAGATCTGTGATTATCACGTAATATTCAGACAGCAAACTGAACTTAAACTCAAACTCAAGCTTGGTCCTTAATATATCAACTTCTCTTTTATACCAACATTAAACCATTAGATTCAGTTAAGGAAGTTATGATAGAAAAACTCGCTTAAAACTCGATTGACGAGAGACATCGAAGCTTAAATTATACATAGACTTTGTCGTCCTGGGACTCAATCACAATTGTAATCGACTATTATACTTATATTCTGTACCTTGATCTTCAAATGAAAATTCGGTGTTGCGAAAACCTTCTTAATGACTTGCCTGATGCACAAGACATAAATGAAATGTTAAGTAGTAAACGTTATTTAATTACGAAACAAAATTCATTTACATAAATAACTTAATGTAAAATGGTCCCAATTGTCAGGTAGATAATTTCATATATAACTAATAGTAAGATTTTTATACAAAATAATGTGAAAAATCATAAAAAAACAAAAAGTAAAAACATCATTTCACATAGAAATTATAAACAAATGAATGAAAAAAATTTAACGTAACAAAAACATGAAAATTAGTAAAAGAAAATATAATGTAAAAATCATGATAAATAAGTAAAAAAATATTGAATGTAAAAAATTATAAAAGATAAGTAAAAAATAACCAACAAGAACCTGTGCTGGGATAAGGTCATTCCAATCTAAGATTAACAAAACCTCAGATAGAGAAATTATGAGGATCAACAAATTGAACCTTATGATATTCTATGATATATAAAGGCTTGTTGATTCCTTCAATATGAAATATAAATAGAGATTTCCATAGCTTCATTCCCTGTTTGTCTATCCGCTCAATAAAAGTAAAGTCAGAAGTAAGACTTTGGTGCTAAAATGAAAATTAGTCCGCATATTTTCTTTAAAAATGTCAGAACTAATAAAACGCAATTGTCATTCTAAAGAGAATAAAAACACAGGTTTAAAGGTTTAAAAGGACACTCATGAATGGCAGAGGCAAGGAACAGTGACATTGCCCTATCAAGCAGGACAATGCCCTAGAGACTTACTACATATACATATGATCAGCGCCCGTTTAAAGGTTTAAAAGGCCACTCATGAATGGCAGAGGCAAGGAAGAGTGACATTGCCATATCAAGCAAGACAATGCCCTAGAGACAGACCACATATACATATGATCACCGCCCAAGCCCCTCTCCATCCAAGCTAGGACCAAGGAGGGCCAGGCAATGACTGCTGATGACTCAGCAGATGGACCTATAGGCTCCAACAAAACCCACATTCTTAGCTCACACGGATGGTGAGGTTACAGAGACCAAGAAACTAACGAGTTTGAACGGATCTAGAATCCCAATCGGGCAATCATCAGGAATGGACTTTACCAACAACAAAGCTGCATTATTTACACAAACACACGAAAACAAGACATCAAAACAAAACTGTCGGCAGAATGTAAACAATGACGGTAATGATACCCAACGCAATGACAAAAAACTTAAGAGGAACATGAGCGTAATGGTATGGTCAGAGGTTTACCCCCGAATGCCAAGCAGTTCCTTGACATATGGAAGTACTCATGATGTTCTTTTTGTAATTTACGTCTCCGAGTAAGAATACAACAGCTGTGAAGAATGTGCGAACATTAAGAAATATGACGGAATGAAATGGCTAATGATGTCCTTTCCTTATACAACATGAATAGTGAAGGAAGATAAAAAAATGTGTTTATGCGGGCTTCGTTTGAGTGGTAGATAATTGCTGGTTTTCCAGTGAATAATATTAAAATGGACGTATGAATGTCTAATAAAATGACTTGTGTAATACATAATAATTATTATAAATGATTTGAATAATTAGGAAAAATATTTTGTTAAATGATCGCCATTGTATGTTTGGTAGCCACAAAAAAAAAAAAAAAAAAAAAAAAAAATGTATGCATACCCGTAATAAATTTTAACTTTATTTGCATTTCACATAAAGGGATGAACAAGAATGTTCTTATTTTTATGAACCGAATAAAAAAAAATAATGTAATTACGTATATTATTCTCTTGATTACAGACACACACACAGATATATATATATATATATATATATATATATATATATATATATATATATATATATATATATATATATATATATATTATTAATTTGTTATCTTTTACGATGAACACTACATACGCTTATGACCTTGGAAATCTGTGCTCACACTGCTAATGATGTACTGTAATCACTGTTCTTATTGCATATCTTATCTTTTTATACTAATGTCATAAGTCTAACATCACTGTACCCCTCTTGTAACTGTATATGGATCTTGCTGATTCAAATATTATTATTATTATTATTATTATTAATTATTATTATTATTATTATTATTATTATTATTATTTTTATTATTATCATTATTATTATTATTATTATTATTATTATCATTTTTATTATTATCATTATTATTATTATTATTTTTATTAATATTATTATAATTTTTATTATTATTATTATTATTATTATTATTATTATTATTATTATTATCATCATTATTATATTATTTTTTTATTACTAGTGAAACGTTATCTCGAAAACCGAACTAAAATAGGAAACGGAAGATAACGCTAAAGAAGAAAGAAACGAGGAAGGAAGGAAGGAAGGAAGGAAGGAAGGAAGGAAGGAAGGAAGGAAAGAAAGAAGAAAGAAACATCAGAGTCATTTAGCTGATGAAGCCGACGTGACAATTTCCACACCAGGGGAAAGATAAGACCTCGTCCCTCGTACGTGAACATTTTTCAGAAATTCAAAAAACAGGTTTCGCTCGGACA
>NW_027170923.1:0-32500 GCF_036898095.1 Palaemon carinicauda
AGTTTTTATTGAAAAAGGACCCTATTTTTGGGGTCCGAAACGAGTAAGGGCCGGGGTCAGAGATAATGCCCGAAATTTTTCGGTGTCAGATTTTGTGTTAGGACTACAGCATAGAGTCGTTTTATGGGTATAAATGTGGTCATCGCATATTTTCGCCCTCCGGCTAAAATTATAGGAGATATATGAGTTTTTTTTTAACAAGGACCCTATTTTTGGGGTCCGAAACGAGTAAGGGCCGGGGTCAGAGATAATGCCCGAAATTTTTCGGTGTCAGATTTTGTGTTAGACTACAGCATAGAGTCGTTTTATGGGTATAAATGTGGTCATCGCATATTTTCGCCCTCCGACTAAAAATTATAGGAGATATATGAGTTTTTATTGAAAAAGGACCCTATTTTTGGGGTCCGAAACGAGTAAGGGCCGGGGTCAGAGATAATGCCCAAAATTTTTCGGTGTCAGATTTTGTGTTAGACTACAGCATAGAGTCGTTTTATGGGTATAAATGTGGTCATCGCATATTTTCGCCCTCCGGCTAAAATTATAGGAGATATATGAGTTTTTATTGAAAAAGGACCCTATTTTTGGGGTCCAAAACGAGTAAGGCCCGGGGTCGGAGATAATGCCCGAAATTTTTCGGTGTCAGATTTTGTGTTAGACTACAGCATAGAGTCGTTTTATGGGTATAAATGTGGTCATCGCATATTTTCGCCCTCCGGCTAAAATTATAGGAGATATATGAGTTTTTATTGAAAAAGGACCCTATTTTTGGGGTCCGAAACGAGTAAGGGCCGGGGGTCAGAGATAATGCCCGAAATTTTTCGGTGTCAGATTTTGTGTTAGACTACAGCATAGAGTCGTTTTTATGGGTATAAATGTGGTCATCGCATATTTTCGCTCTCCGGCTAAAATTATAGAAGATATATGAGTTTTTATTGAAAAAGGACCCTATTTTTGGGGTCCGAAACGAGTAAGGGCCGGGGTCAGAGATAATGCCCGAAATTTTCGGTGTCAGATTTTGTGTTAGACTACAGCATAGAGTCGTTTTATGGGTATAAATGTGGTCATCGCATATTTTCGCCCTCCGGCTAAAATTATAGAAGATATATGAGTTTTTATTGAAAAAGGACTCTATTTTTGGGGTCCGAAACGAGTAAGGGTCGAGGTCAGAGATAATGCCCAAAATTTTTCGGTGTCAGATTTTGTGTTAGACTACAGCATAGAGTCGTTTTATGGGTATAAATGTGGTCATCGCATATTTTCGCTCTCCGGCTAGAATTATAGAAGATATATGAGTTTTTATTGAAAAAGGACCCTATTTTTGGGGTCCGAAACGAGTAAGGGCCGGGGTCAGAGATAATGCCCGAAATTTTTCGGTGTCAGATTTTGTGTTAGACTACAGCATAGAGTCGTTTTATGGGTTATAAATGTGGTCATCGCATATTTTCGCCCTCCGGCTAAAATTATAGGAGATATATGAGTTTTTTATTGAAAAGGACCCTATTTTTGGGGTCCGAAACGAGTAAGGGCCGGGGTCAGAGATAATGCCCGAAATTTTTCGGTGTCAGATTTTGTGTTAGACTACAGCATAGAGTCGTTTTATGGGTATAAATGTGGTCATCGCATATTTTCCGCTCTCCGGCTAAAATTATAGAAGATATATGAGTTTTTATTGAAAAAGGACCCTATTTTTGGGGTCCGAAACGAGTAAGGGCCGGGGTCAGAGATAATGCCCGAAATTTTTCGGTGTCAGATTTTGTGTTAGACTACAGCATAGAGTCGTTTTATGGGTATAAATGTGGTCATCGCATATTTTCGCTCTCCGGCTAAAATTATAGAAGATATATGAGTTTTTATTGAAAAAGGACCCTATTTTTGGGGTCCGAAACGAGTAAGGGCCGGGGTCAGAGATAATGCCCGAAATTTTTCGGTGTCAGATTTTGTGTTAGACTACAGCATAGAGTCGTTTTATGGGTATAAATGTGGTCATCGCATATTTTCGCTCTCCGGCTAAAATTATAGAAGATATATGAGTTTTTATTGAAAAAGGACCCTATTTTTGGGGTCCGAAACGAGTAAGGGCCGGGGTCAGAGATAATGCCCGAAATTTTTCGGTGTCAGATTTGTGTTAGACTACAGCATAGAGTCGTTTTATGGGTATAAATGTGGTCATCGCATATTTTCGCTCTCCGGCTAAAATTATAGAAGATATATGAGTTTTTATTGAAAAAGGACCCTATTTTTGGGGTCCGAAACGAGGTAAGGGCCGGGGGTCAGAGATAATGCCTGAAATTTTTCGGTGTCAGATTTTGTGTTAGACTACAGCATAGAGTCGTTTTATGGGTATAAATGTGGTCATCGCATATTTTCGCCCCTTCGGCTAAAATTATAGAGATATATGAGTTTTTATTGAAAAAGGACCCTATTTTTGGGGTCCGAAACGAGTAAGGGCCGGGGGTCAGAGATAATGCCCGAAATTTTTCAGTGTCAGATTTTGTGTTAGACTACAGCATAGAGGCGTTTTATGGGTATAAATGTGGTCATCGCATATTTTCGCCCTCCGGCTAAAATTATAGAAGATATATGAGTTTTTATTGAAAAAGGACCCTATTTTTGGGGTCCGAAACGAGTAAGGGCCGGGGTCAGAGATAATGCCCGAAATTTTTCGGTGTCAGATTTTGTGTTAGACTACAGCATAGAGTCGTTTATGGGTATAAATGTGGTCATCGCATATTTTCGCTCTCCGGCTAAAATTATAGAAGATATATGAGTTTTTATTGAAAAAGGACCCTATTTTTGGGGTCCGAAACGAGTAAGGGCCGGGGTCAGAGAAAATGCCCGAAATTTTTCGGTGTCAGATTTTGTGTTGGACTACAGCATAGAGTCGTTTTATGGGTATAAATGTGGTCATCGCATATTTTCGCTCTCCGGCTAAAATTATAGAAGATATATGAGTTTTTATTGAAAAAGGACCCTATTTTTGGGGTCCGAAACGAGTAAGGGCCGGGGTCAGAGATAATGCCCGAAATTTTTCGGTGTCAGATTTTGTGTTAGACTACAGCATAGAGTCGTTTTATGGGTATAAATGTGGTCATCATATATTTTCGCTCTCCGGCTAAAATTATAGAAGACATATGAGTTTTTATTGAAAAAGGACCCTATTTTTTGGGTCCGAAACGAGTAAGGGCCGGGGTCAGAGATAATGCCCGAAATTTTTCGGTGTCAGATTTTGTGTTAGACTACAGCATAGAGTTGTTTTATGGGTATAAATGTGGTCATCGCATATTTTCGCTCTCCGGCTAAAATTATAGAAGATATATGAGTTTTTATTGAAAAAGGACCCTATTTTTGGGGTCCGAAACGAGTAAGGGCCGGGGTCAGAGATAATGCCCGAAATTTTTCGGTGTCAGATTTTGTGTTAGACTACAGCATAGAGTCGTTTTATGGGTATAAATGTGGTCATCGCATATTTTCGCTCTCCGGCTAAAATTATAGAAGATATATGAGTTTTTATTGAAAAAGGACCCTATTTTTGGGGTCCGAAACGACTAAGGGCCGGGGTCAGAGATAATGCCCGAAATTTTTCGGTGTCAGATTTTGTGTTAGACTACAGCATAGAGTCGTTTTATGGGTATAAATGTGGTCATCGCATATTTTCGCCCTCCGGCTAAAATTATAGAAGATATATGAGTTTTTATTGAAAAAGGACCCTATTTTTGGGGTCCGAAACGAGTAAGGGCCGGGGTCAGAGATAATGCCCGAAATTTTTCGGTGTCAGATTTTGTGTTAGACTACAGCATAGAGTCGTTTTATGGGTATAAATGTGGTCATCGCATATTTTCGCCCTCCGGCTAAAATTATAGAAGATATATGAGTTTTTATTGAAAAAGGACCCTATTTTTGGGGTCCGAAACGAGTAAGGGCCGGGGTCAGAGATAATGCCCGAAATTTTTCGGTGTCAGATTTTGTGTTAGACTACAGCATAGAGTCGTTTTATGGGTATAAATGTGGTCATCGCATATTTTCGCCCTCCGGCTAAAATTATAGGAGATATATGAGTTTTTATTGAAAAAGGACCCTATTTTTGGGGTCCGAAACGAGTAAGGGCCGGGGTCAGAGATAATGCCCGAAATTTTTCGGTGTCAGATTTTGTGTTAGACTACAGCATAGAGTCGTTTTATGGGTATAAATGTGGTCATCGCATATTTTCGCCCTCCGGCTAAAATTATAGGAGATATATGAGTTTTTTTTTAACAAGGACCCTATTTTTGGGGTCCGAAACGAGTAAGGGCCGGGGTCAGAGATAATGCCCGAAATTTTTCGGTGTCAGATTTTGTGTTAGACTACAGCATAGAGTCGTTTTATGGGTATAAATGTGGTCATCGCATATTTTCGCCCTCCGACTAAAATTATAGGAGATATATGAGTTTTTATTGAAAAAGGACCCTATTTTTGGGGTCCGAAACGAGTAAGGGCCGGGGTCAGAGATAATGCCCAAAATTTTTCGGTGTCAGATTTTGTGTTAGACTACAGCATAGAGTCGTTTTATGGGTATAAATGTGGTCATCGCATATTTTCGGCCTCCGGCTAAAATTATAGGAGATATATGAGTTTTTATTGAAAAAGGACCCTATTTTTGGGGTCCAAAACGAGTAAGGCCCGGGGTCGGAGATAATGCCCGAAATTTTTCGGTGTCAGATTTTGTGTTAGACTACAGCATAGAGTCGTTTTATGGGTATAAATGTGGTCATCGCATATTTTCGCCCTCCGGCTAAAATTATAGGAGATATATGAGTTTTTATTGAAAAAGGACCCTATTTTTGGGGTCCGAAACGAGTAAGGGCCGGGGTCAGAGATAATGCCCGAAATTTTTCGGTGTCAGATTTTGTGTTAGACTACAGCATAGAGTCGTTTTATGGGTATAAATGTGGTCATCGCATATTTTCGCTCTCCGGCTAAAATTATAGAAGATATATGAGTTTTTATTGAAAAAGGACCCTATTTTTGGGGTCCGAAACGAGTAAGGGCCGGGGTCAGAGATAATGCCCGAAATTTTTCGGTGTCAGATTTTGTGTTAGACTACAGCATAGAGTCGTTTTATGGGTATAAATGTGGTCATCGCATATTTTCGCCCTCCGGCTAAAATTATAGAAGATATATGAGTTTTTATTGAAAAAGGACTCTATTTTTGGGGTCCGAAACGAGTAAGGGTCGAGGTCAGAGATAATGCCCAAAATTTTTCGGTGTCAGATTTTGTGTTAGACTACAGCATAGAGTCGTTTTATGGGTATAAATGTGGTCATCGCATATTTTCGATCTCCGGCTAGAATTATAGAAGATATATGAGTTTTTATTGAAAAAGGACCCTATTTTTGGGGTCCGAAACGAGTAAGGGCCGGGGTCAGAGATAATGCCCGAAATTTTTCGGTGTCAGATTTTGTGTTAGACTACAGCATAGAGTCGTTTTATGGGTATAAATGTGGTCATCGCATATTTTCGCCCTCCGGCTAAAATTATAGGAGATATATGAGTTTTTATTGAAAAAGGACCCTATTTTTGGGGTCCGAAACGAGTAAGGGCCGGGGTCAGAGATAATGCCCGAAATTTTTCGGTGTCAGATTTTGTGTTAGACTACAGCATAGAGTCGTTTTATGGGTATAAATGTGGTCATCGCATATTTTCGCTCTCCGGCTAAAATTATAGAAGATATATGAGTTTTTATTGAAAAAGGACCCTATTTTTGGGGTCCGAAACGAGTAAGGGCCGGGGTCAGAGATAATGCCCGAAATTTTTCGGTGTCAGATTTTGTGTTAGACTACAGCATAGAGTCGTTTTATGGGTATAAATGTGGTCATCGCATATTTTCGCCCTCCGGCTAAAATTATAGAAGATATATGAGTTTTTATTGAAAAAGGACCCTATTTTTGGGGTCCGAAACGAGTAAGGGCCGGGGTCAGAGATAATGCCCGAAATTTTTCGGTGTCAGATTTTGTGTTAGACTACAGCATAGAGTCGTTTTATGGGTATAAATGTGGTCATCGCATATTTTCGCTCTCCGGCTAAAATTATAGAAGATATACGAGTTTTTATTGAAAAAGGACCCTATTTTTGGGGTCCGAAACGAGTAAGGGCCGGGGTCAGAGATAATGCCCGAAATTTTTCGGTGTCAGATTTTGTGTTAGACTACAGCATAGAGTCGTTTTATGGGTATAAATGTGGTCATCGCATATTTTCGCTCTCCGGCTAAAATTATAGAAGATATATGAGTTTTTATTGAAAAAGGACCCTATTTTTGGGGTCCGAAACGAGTAAGGGCCGGGGTCAGAGATAATGCCCGAAATTTTTCGGTGTCAGATTTTGTGTTAGACTACAGCATAGAGTCGTTTTATGGGTATAAAATGTGGTCATCGCATATTTTCGCTCTCCGGCAAAAATTATAGAAGATATATGAGTTTTTATTGAAAAAGGACCCTATTTTTGGGGTCCGAAACGAGTAAGGGCCGGGGTCAGAGATAATGCCCGAAATTTTTCGGTGTCAGATTTTGTGTTAGACTACAGCATAGAGTCGTTTTATGGGTATAAATGTGGTCATCGCATATTTTCGCTCTCCGGCTAAAATCATAGAAGATATATGAGTTTTTATTGAAAAAGGACCCAATTTTTGGGGTCCGAAACGAGTAAGAGCCGGGGTCAGAGATAATGCCCAAAATTTTTCGGTGTCAGATTTTGTGTTAGACTACAGCATAGAGTCGTTTTATGGGTATAAATGTGGTCATCGCATATTTTCGCTCTCCGGCTAAAATTATAGAAGATATATGAGTTTTTATTGAAAAAGGACCCAATTTTTGGGGTCCGAAACGAGTAAGGGCCGGGGTCAGAGATAATGCCCGAAATTTTTCGGTGTCAGATTTTGTGTTAGACTACAGCATAGAGTCGTTTTATGGGTATAAATGTGGTCATCGCATATTTTCGCTCTCCGGCTAAAATTATAGAAGATATATGAGTTTTTATTGAAAAAGGACCCTATTTTTGGGGTCCGAAACGAGTAAGGGCCGGGGTCAGAGATAATGCCCGAAATTTTTCAGTGTCAGATTTTGTGTTAGACTACAGCATAGAGTCGTTTTATGGGTATAAATGTGGTCATCGCATATTTTCGCTCTCCGGCTAAAATTATAGAAGATATATGAGTTTTTATTGAAAAAGGACCCTATTTTTGGGGTCCGAAACGAGTAAGGGCCGGGGTCAGAGATAATGCCCGAAATTTTTCGGTGTCAGATTTTGTGTTAGACTACAGCATAGAGTCGTTTTATGGGTATAAATGTGGTCATCGCATATTTTTGCTCTCCGGCTAAAATTATAGAAGATATATGAGTTTTTATTGAAAAAGGACCCTATTTTTGGGGTCCGAAACAAGTAAGGGCCGGGGTCAGAGATAAAGCCCGAAATTTTTCGGTGTCAGATTTTGTGTTAGACTACAGCATAGAGTCGTTTTATGGGTATAAATGTGGTCATCGCATATTTTCGCTCTCCGGCTAAAATTATAGAAGATATATGAGTCTTTATTGAAAAAGGACCCTATTTTTGGGGTCCGAAACGAGTAAGGGCCGGGGTCAGAGATAATGCCCGAAATTTTTCGGTGTCAGATTTTGTGTTAGACTACAGCATAGAGTCGTTTTATGGGTATAAATGTGGTCATCGCATATTTTCGCTCTCCGGCTAAAATTATAGAAGATATATGAGTTTTTATTGAAAAAGGACCCTATTTTTGGGGTCCGAAACGAGTAAGGGCCGAGGTCAGAGATAATGCCCGAAATTTTTCGGTGTCAGATTTTGTGTTAGACTACAGCATAGAGTCGTTTTATGGGTATAAATGTGGTCATCGCATATTTTCGCTCTCCGGCTAAAATTATAGAAGATATATGAGTTTTTATTGAAAAAGGACCCTATTTTTGGGGTCCGAAACGAGTAAGGGCCGGGGTCAGAGATAATGCCCGAAATTTTTCGGTGTCAGATTTTGTGTTAGACTACAGCATAGAGTCGTTTTATGGGTATAAATGTGGTCATCGCATATTTTCGCCCTCCGGCTAAAATTATAGGAGATATATGAGTTTTTATTGAAAAAGGACCCTATTTTTGGGGTCCGAAACGAGTAAGGGCCGGGGTCAGAGATAATGCCCAAAATTTTTCGGTGTCAGATTTTGTGTTAGACTACAGCATAGAGTCGTTTTATGGGTATAAATGTGGTCATCGCATATTTTCGCCCTCCGGCTAAAATTATAGGAGATATATGAGTTTTTATTGAAAAAGGACCCTATTTTTGGGGTCCGAAACGAGTAAGGCCCGGGGTCGGAGATAATGCCCGAAATTTTTCGGTGTCAGATTTTGTGTTAGACTACAGCATAGAGTCGTTTTATGGGTATAAATGTGGTCATCGCATATTTTCGCCCTCCGGCTAAAATTATAGGAGATATATGAGTTTTTATTGAAAAAGGACCCTATTTTTGGGGTCCGAAACGAGTAAGGGCCGGGGTCAGAGATAATGCCCGAAATTTTTCAGTGTCAGATTTTGTGTTAGACTACAGCATAGAGTCGTTTTATGGGTATAAATGTGGTCATCGCATATTTTTGCTCTCCGGCTAAAATTATAGAAGATATATGAGTTTTTATTGAAAAAGGACCCTATTTTTGGGGTCCGAAACGAGTAAGGGCCGGGGTCAGAGATAATGCCCGAAATTTTTCGGTGTCAGATTTTGTGTTAGACTACAGCATAGAGTCGTTTTATGGGTATAAATGTGGTCATCGCATATTTTCGCTCTCCGGCTAAAATTATAGAAGATATATGAGTTTTTATTGAAAAAGGACCCTATTTTTGGGGTCCGAAACGAGTAAGGGCCGGGGTCAGAGATAATGCCCGAAATTTTTCAGTGTCAGATTTTGTGTTAGACTACAGCATAGAGTCGTTTTATGGGTATAAATGTGGTCATCGCATATTTTCGCTCTCCGGCTAAAATTATAGAAGATATATGAGTTTTTATTGAAAAAGGACCCTATTTTTGGGGTCCGAAACGAGTAAGGGCCGGGGTCAGAGATAATGCCCGAAATTTTTCGGTGTCAGATTTTGTGTTAGACTACAGCATAGAGTCGTTTTATGGGTATAAATGTGGTCATCGCATATTTTCGCTCTCCGGCTAAAATTATAGAAGATATATGAGTTTTTATTGAAAAAGGACCCTATTTTTGGGGTCCGAAACGAGTAAGGGCCGGGGTCAGAGATAATGCCCGAAATTTTTCGGTGTCAGATTTTGTGTTAGACTACAGCATAGAGTCGTTTTATGGGTATAAATGTGGTCATCGCATATTTTCGCTCTCCGGCTAAAATTATAGAAGATATATGAGTTTTTATTGAAAAAGGACCCTATTTTTGGGGTCCGAAACGAGTAAGGGCCGGGGTCAGAGATAATGCCCGAAATTTTTCGGTGTCAGATTTTGTGTTAGACTACAGCATAGAGTCGTTTTATGGGTATAAATGTGGTCATCGCATATTTTCGCTCTCCGGCTAAAATTATAGAAGATATATGAGTTTTTATTGAAAAAGGACCCTATTTTTGGGGTCCGAAACGAGTAAGGGCCGGGGTCAGAGATAATGCCCGAAATTTTTCGGTGTCAGATTTTGTGTTAGACTACAGCATAGAGTCGTTTTATGGGTATAAATGTGGTCATCGCATATTTTTGCTCTCCGGCTAAAATTATAGAAGATATATGAGTTTTTATTGAAAAAGGACCCTATTTTTGGGGTCCGAAACGAGTAAGGGCCGGGGTCAGAGATAAAGCCCGAAATTTTTCGGTGTCAGATTTTGTGTTAGACTACAGCATAGAGTCGTTTTATGGGTATAAATGTGGTCATCGCATATTTTCGCTCTCCGGCTAAAATTATAGAAGATATATGAGTTTTTATTGAAAAAGGACCCTATTTTTGGGGTCCGAAACGAGTAAGGGCCGGGGTCAGAGATAATGCCCGAAATTTTTCGGTGTCAGATTTTGTGTTAGACTACAGCATAGAGTCGTTTTATGGGTATAAATGTGGTCATCGCATATTTTCGCTCTCCGGCTAAAATTATAGAAGATATATGAGTTTTTATTGAAAAAGGACCCTATTTTTGGGGTCCGAAACGAGTAAGGGCCGAGGTCAGAGATAATGCCCGAAATTTTTCGGTGTCAGATTTTGTGTTAGACTACAGCATAGAGTCGTTTTATGGGTATAAATGTGGTCATCGCATATTTTCGCTCTCCGGCTAAAATTATAGAAGATATATGAGTTTTTATTGAAAAAGGACCCTATTTTTGGGGTCCGAAACGAGTAAGGGCCGGGGTCAGAGATAATGCCCGAAATTTTTCGGTGTCAGATTTTGTGTTAGACTACAGCATAGAGTCGTTTTATGGGTATAAATGTGGTCATCGCATATTTTCGCCCTCCGGCTAAAATTATAGGAGATATATGAGTTTTTATTGAAAAAGGACCCTATTTTTGGGGTCCGAAACGAGTAAGGGCCGGGGTCAGAGATAATGCCCGAAATTTTTCGGTGTCAGATTTTGTGTTAGACTACAGCATAGAGTCGTTTTATGGGTATAAATGTGGTCATCGCATATTTTCGCCCTCCGGCTAAAATTATAGGAGATATATGAGTTTTTTTTTAACAAGGACCCTATTTTTGGGGTCCGAAACGAGTAAGGGCCGGGGTCAGAGATAATGCCCGAAATTTTTCGGTGTCAGATTTTGTGTTAGACTACAGCATAGAGTCGTTTTATGGGTATAAATGTGGTCATCGCATATTTTCGCCCTCCGACTAAAATTATAGGAGATATATGAGTTTTTATTGAAAAAGGACCCTATTTTTGGGGTCCGAAACGAGTAAGGGCCGGGGTCAGAGATAATGCCCAAAATTTTTCGGTGTCAGATTTTGTGTTAGACTACAGCATAGAGTCGTTTTATGGGTATAAATGTGGTCATCGCATATTTTCGCCCTCCGGCTAAAATTATAGGAGATATATGAGTTTTTATTGAAAAAGGACCCTATTTTTGGGGTCCGAAACGAGTAAGGCCCGGGGTCGGAGATAATGCCCGAAATTTTTCGGTGTCAGATTTTGTGTTAGACTACAGCATAGAGTCGTTTTATGGGTATAAATGTGGTCATCGCATATTTTCGCCCTCCGGCTAAAATTATAGGAGATATATGAGTTTTTATTGAAAAAGGACCCTATTTTTGGGGTCCGAAACGAGTAAGGGCCGGGGTCAGAGATAATGCCCGAAATTTTTCGGTGTCAGATTTTGTGTTAGACTACAGCATAGAGTCGTTTTATGGGTATAAATGTGGTCATCGCATATTTTCGCTCTCCGGCTAAAATTATAGAAGATATATGAGTTTTTATTGAAAAAGGACCCTATTTTTGGGGTCCGAAACGAGTGAGGGCCGGGGTCAGAGATAATGCCCGAAATTTTTCGGTGTCAGATTTTGTGTTAGACTACAGCATAGAGTCGTTTTATGGGTATAAATGTGGTCATCGCATATTTTCGCCCTCCGGCTAAAATTATAGAAGATATATGAGTTTTTATTGAAAAAGGACCCTATTTTTGGGGTCCGAAACGAGTAAGGGCCGAGGTCAGAGATAATGCCCGAAATTTTTCGGTGTCAGATTTTGTGTTAGACTACAGCATAGAGTCGTTTTATGGGTATAAATGTGGTCATCGCATATTTTCGCTCTCCGGCTAGAATTATAGAAGATATATGAGTTTTTATTGAAAAAGGACCCTATTTTTGGGGTCCGAAACGAGTAAGGGCCGGGGTCAGAGATAATGCCCGAAATTTTTCGGTGTCAGATTTTGTGTTAGACTACAGCATAGAGTCGTTTTATGGGTATAAATGTGGTCATCGCATATTTTCGCCCTCCGGCTAAAATTATAGGAGATATATGAGTTTTTATTGAAAAAGGACCCTATTTTTGGGGTCCGAAACGAGTAAGGGCCGGGGTCAGAGATAATGCCCGAAATTTTTCGGTGTCAGATTTTGTGTTAGACTACAGCATAGAGTCGTTTTATGGGTATAAATGTGGTCATCGCATATTTTCGCCCTCCGGCTAAAATTATAGGAGATATATGAGTTTTTTTTTAAAAAGGACCCTATTTTGGGGTCCGAAACGAGTAAGGGCCGGGGTCAGAGATAATGCCCGAAATTTTTCGGTGTCAGATTTTGTGTTAGACTACAGCATAGAGTCGTTTTATGGGTATAAATGTTGTCATCGCATATTTTCGCTCTCCGGCTAAAATTATAGGAGATATATGAGTTTTTATTGAAAAAGGACCCTATTTTTTGGGTCCGAAACGAGTAAGGGCCGGGGTCAGAGATAATGCCCGAAATTTTTCGGTGTCAGATTTTGTGTTAGACTACAGCATAGAGTCGTTTTATGGGTATAAATGTGGTCATCGCATATTTTCGCCCTCCGGCTAAAATTATAGGAGATATATGAGTTTTTATTGAAAAAGGACCCTATTTTTGGGGTCCGAAACGAGTAAGGGCCGGGGTCAGAGATAATGCCCGAAATTTTTCGGTGTCAGATTTTGTGTTAGACTACAGCATAGAGTCGTTTTATGGGTATAAATGTGGTCATCGCATATTTTCGCCCTCCGGCTAAAATTATAGGAGATATATGAGTTTTTATTGAAAAAGACCCTATTTTTGGGGTCCGAATCGAGTAAGGGCCAGGGTCAGAGATAATGTCCCAAAATATTCGGTGTCAGATTTTGAGTTAGACTACAGCATAGAGTCGTTTTATGGGTATAAATGTGGTCATCGCATATTTTCGCTCTCCAGCTAAAATTAGAGAAGATATATGAGTTTTTATTGAAAAAGGGCCCTATTTTTTGGGTCCAAATCGAGTAAGGGCCGGGGTCAGAGATAATGTCCCAAAATTTTCGGTGTCAGATTTTGTGTTAGACTACAGCATAGAGTCGTTTTATGGGTATAAATGTGGTCATCGCATATTTTCGCACTCCGGCTAAAATTATAGAAGATATACGAGTTTTTATTGAAAAAGGGCCCTATTTTTGGGGTCCGAATGCCGCTGACACCGAAAATTTTGGGACATCATGTCCAAGAATCTTGGCAAGGATGAACCTGCCATTCTCAACTCAAGCCTCCAACAGATATATATTTCTTAAGTTATAATTAGGGCATTCGGTCAACAAATGCCTCACTGTTAAAGGTTGAAAATAAAAGAACAAATATAGAAAAGTAACATATTACTTCATCTTGTTTTGCTGAAAATAACGAACCCTTCGATCATATGGATGTTGAATTTCTTTTTCTATTATTATTATTATTATTATTATTATCATTATTATTATTATTATTACTTGCTAAGCTACAACCATAGTTGGAAAAGCCGGATGCTATAAGCCCAGGGGCTCCAACAGGGAAAATAGCCCAGTGAGGAAAGGAAACAAGAAAAAATTAAATATTTCAGGAACAGTAACAACATTAAAATAAATATTTCCTATATACACTATTACAACTTTAACAAAAGAAATGGGAGAGAAAAAAGATAGAATAGTGTACCCGAGTGTACCGTCAAGCAAAAGAACTCTAACGCAAGATAGTGGAAGACCATGGTACAGAGGCTATGGGACTACCCAAGACTAGAGAACAATGGTTTGATTTTGGAGTGTCCTTCTCTTAGAAAAGCTGCTGGCCATAGCTAAAGAGTCTCTTCTACCCTTACCAAGAGGAAAGTAGCCTACATTTTGATCGGTGAGATATTGTTGAAGCTTAAGCCTGTACTGTGTGAATAAAGCTCCAGTCTAAGATTTCAATCGTGGGATCTCGATATTCTGTGATCCCAGCCATAATTAGCCATTTTTCTATCCTCAATTAAATTCCAAATCCGGGGACTTTTTTCTTTCAATTTTTTTTTTTTTTTTTTTTTTTTTTGTAACGTCCATTCCCTAATTTCAAATACTGGCTAGTCCGTGGAAGAGATATATAAAGATTCCGGATGCTTAGTTTCCTACAACATTCTTACACTACGAATATATAAGATATTGATAAATGTATGAGTCATAAAATATATTTAATATCATTTTCATACATTAATTAATTAATTATATTTTGCCCTTTATGATTTTCCCCTTATCTCATCTACAATATATTTTCTTATTGGGTCGCGGATGTTCACAACTCAGAGAGAGAGAGAGAGAGAGAGAGAGAGAGAGAGAGAGAGAGAGAGAGAGAGAGAGAGAGAGAGAGTTACAAGGAGTTGAAAGGATTTTGGATGTCCCAAAGACTTTTTAGTCCATCCGCGGAGACTCCATCTGCTCTCGGGTAGAGTGACTTAGAGACCTCTTATGATCTTGTCCAATTTATTCTTGAACTCATTTACCGTGTTACTGTTTACTACATCCGCTGGAAGTCTATTTGCTATTTTCCTTACAATGATATTTCATCTTCCTTTACATACTCCGTTCTCATCACCTCTACCTTCCTTCTATTTATCTTGAGATAATTGATATTAGGTCGATGGAATGCTTAGTCCTTTCATCAAATATGATGGCAAACATCACTGTGTTTGCGTTTCATTTGCGCTAATGAAAAAGATATTGATCATCTGAGAGGGGACAAGATGAACTCCAAGCTTAATGCGTCCTGTCATTCATTAGCATCTAGACACCTTTGTGCTGAACTACAGCTTAGCTGAAATTTGGATAAGAAATACTTGGAATACTTGGAATTCTGTTTTATGCCTGGCTGAGGAACCTCTACCCCCCAGTGAACATTCCTTTATCATGGGAGTTAACTCTGATATTTCAATCCATCACCTGCTTCTACCCCTGCAGGTGTCAGGACTGTTCCCATACACCTGGGACAGCCATGGAAACAAAGGGTTGACATTTTCAATGGGGTACTTCCTGTGGTCAGTTTTTACTTCGACCTTGTTTCCCTTTGTGTTCAATGGTTCTGAATTGGTGTCGAGCCTTCAGGATACTACTATTGTTGGGAACATAGCTCTGATCATTTCAGCGTATTTCACAGCCACTGCATTCATCCTGACGGGACTGATAATCTCATTCAGGAGCCGCAAATTAGCTTCTGTTCTGAGGGACCAAAAACGGGCTATTTTTCTGGTGTATTCTGAAGAATGGACAGGAATTCCATGGCTAAGCATAATCATATTCATAGCTTCAAGTCTGGCTACAATTGCATACGGTATGTTTATCTATCTAAAATATCCAGAGAGGATTAGTATTTTAGAAATCACACTGGTCTGTCTGTGCCAAATGGTCGTTCAAATGAGGGTTCTGACCTGTCTCTCTCAGTTCAAGAAGACATTCACGCTGATTTCGCAGACGATTTTAAACGACGTGATGGAAACTACAAGCGAATCTTCTCAAAACATCAATGCACTGTCGACCAACTTCTCCAAATTCCAAGAGTCTTTCTCCAGTGGGAATTGCCACGGAATGCAGTGCAGAACATTAACTGAGTGCCCTACAAATACCTCAATGAAAGCTATCCACTCACTCTTTCTCCTTCAGCAAAAGATTTGCAAGGTAAGGACATTTTTTTTTTAAAGTAATTTCTAATAAATCTACTATTTATCACCAAAGAATATGAATCATACTAACTTGTGAGACAAGGTCAAACTACTGACTATTTTTCATTCTTGTATGACTAGCAAGGTGGACTATTCTTCCTTCACCCCTTAATTAGCTATGTTTCGACTTATTAAGCCCTGTCCACACGATCGAGCATGCCCGATGGGCAAACAGTGATACCAGGCCACAATAGTTAGTGAAAATGAGGGTTGATGACGTCAGAAGCGGGAAAACTAAAGGCAGGGATCTGGCAACACTGTCTGATACCAGATCCCTGTCTGTGGTTTTCCCGCTTCTGACGTCCTTAGCCATCATTCTTACTAACTACTGTGGTCTGGTAACACTGTTTGCCCATCGGGCATGCTTGATCGTATGGAGAGGGCTTTAGACTAATAACCCCTCCTGAACAAGATTGACACTTCTAAGAGGTTGTAGTCGAGGATGATTCCTACAACATTGCCATGCACATAAATTTTGTTCTCTCTGTTTATCTAAGAAATGCTAACCAATTTCTTTCTGTTTAACTAAGAAAAATTAACCAATTTCTTTCTCCCTCTTTATCTAAGAAATGCTAACCAATTCCTTTCTCTATCTAAGAAAAGTTAATCAATATCTTTCTCACTGTTTATCTAAGAAATGCTAACCAACTCCTTTCTCAATCTAAGAAAAGTTAATCAATATCTTTCTCACTGTTTATCTAAGAAATGCTAACCAACTCCTTTCTCTATCTAAGAAAAGTTAATCAATACTTTCTCCCTGTTTATCTAAGAAATGCTAACCAATTTCTTTCTGTTTAACTAAGAAAAATTAACCAATTTCTTTCTCTCTGTTTATCTAAGAAATGCTAATCAATTTCTTTCTCTCTGTTTATCTAAGAAATGCTAACCAATTTCTTTCTCTGTTTATCTAAGAAAAGTTAATCAATATCTTTCTCCCTGTTCATCTAAGAAATGCTAACCAATTTCTTTCTGTTTATCTGAGAAAAGTTAATCAATATCTTTCTCTCTGTTTATCTAAGAAGTGCTAATCATTTTCTCTCTGTCTACAAAATGCTAACCAATCTCTTTCTCTCTGTTTATCTAAGAAATTCTAATCAATTTCTCTCTGTTTATCTAAGGAAAGTTAATCAATATCTTTCTCTCTGTTTATCTAAGAAATGCTAACCAATATCTTTCTCTCTGTTTAACTAAGAAAAGTTCATCAATATCTTTCTCTCTGTTTATCTAAGTAATGCTAACCAATATCTCTGTTTATCTAAGAAATGCTAACCAATTTCTTTCTCTGTTTACCTAAGAAATGCTAACCAATTCCTTTCTCTATCTAAGAAAAGTTAATCAATATCTTTCTCACTGTTTATCTAAGAAATGCTAACCAATTCCTTTCTCTAAGAAAAGTTAATCAATATCTTTCTCACTGTTTATCTAAGAAATGCTAACTAATTTCTCTCTGTTTATCTAAGAAATGCTAACCAATTACTTTCTCTGTTTACCTAAGAAATGCTAATCATTTTCTCTCTGTCTACAAAATGCTAACCAATCTCTTTCTCTCTGTTTATCTAAGAAATGCTAACCAATTTCTTTCTGTTTATCTTAGAAAAGTTAATCAATCTCTTTCTCTCTGTTTATCTAAGAAATGCTAACCAATTTATTTCTCTGTTTATCTAAGAAAAGTTAATCAATATCCTTCTCCCTGTTTATCCAAGAAACGCTAATAATTTTTTCTCTGTCTACAAAATGCTAACCAATCTCTTTCTCTCTGTTTATCTAAGAAATGCTAACCAATTTATTTCTCTGTTTATCTAAGAAAAGTTTACCAATTTCTTTCTCTCAGTTTATCCAAGAAACACTAATAATTTTTTCTCTGTCTACAAAATGCTAACCAATCTCTTTCTCTCTGTTTATCTAAGAAATGCTAACCAATTTCTTTCTGTTTATCTAAGAAAAGTTAACCAATTTCTTTCTCTCCGTTTATCTAAGAAATGCTAATCAATTTCTCTCTGTTTATCTAAAAAATGCTAATCATTTTCTCTCTATCTACAAAATACTAACCAATTTCTTTCTCTCTGTTTATCTAAGAAATGTTAATCAATATCTTTCTCTCTCTTTATCTAAGAAATGCTAACCAATTCCTTTCTCTATCTAAGAAAAGTTAATCAATATCTTTCACACTGTTTATCTAAGAAATGCTAACCAACTCCTTTCTCTATCTAAGAAAAGTTAATCAATATCTTTCTCACTGTTTATCTAAGAAATGCTAACCAATTTCTTTCTCTGTTTATCCAAGAAATGCTAATCATTTTCTCTGTCTCCAAAATGCTAACCAACTTCTTTCTCTCTGTTTATCTAAGAAATTCTAACCAATTTCTTTCTCTCTCTTTATCTAAGAAGTGCTAATCATTTTCTCTCTGTCTACAAAATGCTAACCAATCTCTTTCTCTATGTTTATCTAAGAAATGCTAACCAATTTCTTTCTGTTTATCTAAGAAGAGTTAATCAATATCTTTCTCTCTGTTTATCTAAGAAAAGTTAATCAATATCTTTCTCTCTGTTTATCCAAGAAGTGCTAATCATTTTCTCTCTGTCTACAAAATGCAAACCAATCTGTTTCTCTCTGTTTATCTAAGAAATGCTAATCAATTTCTCTCTGTTTATCTAAGGAAAGTTAATCAATATCTTTCTCTGTGTTTATCCAAGAAATGCTAATCATTTTCTCTCTCTACAAAATGCTAACCAATCTCTTTCACTGTTTATCTAAGAAATGCTAACCAATTTCTCTCTGTTTATCTAAGAAATGCTAACCAATTTCTTTCTCTGTTTACCTAAGAAATGCTAATCATTTTCTCTCGGTCTCCAAAATACTAACCAACTTCTTTCTCTCTCATTACAGCTTAAAATCCTAAGGGATGACTTAGCATCCTACTTCTTCGAAGCCATCACCCTCCCTCTCCTGGGAGCCTTGCTTGAATTTGTCTCAGGGGGCTTCGCAGTCTTAAGGGGACACTGGGTTAATGGCATGAGTCCCATCGTGACTGTTCTGTCTCTAGTGGGTATGGTCTACTTGTGTCACGTGGGTCAAAACTTCGAAAGGAGGGTGAGCTACGTGAAAGGAGAGAATTCATTTTCTGTCGAGAAATTTCTACTACTACTACTGCTGCTGCTGTTACTACTACTACTACTACTACTACTACTACTACTACTACTACTATTATCATTATTATTATTATTATTATTATTATTACTTGCTAAGCTACAACCCAATTGGAAAAGAAGGATGCTATAAGTCCAGGGTCCTAACAGAAAAAATAGCCCAGTGAGGAAAGGAAAAAAGGAAAAGTAGAATATCTTAAGAACAGCAATAACATTAAAATAAATAATTCCTATGTAAACTATAAAGATGCTATAAGCCCAGGGGACCCAACAGAGAAAATAGCCCAGTGAGGAAAGGAAACAAGGAAAAAAATATTTTAAGAACCGTAACAACATTAATATAAATATTTCCGATGTAAACTATAAAGATGCTATAAGCTCAGGGTCCCCAACAGAGAAAATAGCCCAATGAGGAAAGGAAACAAGGGAAAAATCGAATATTTTAAGAACAGTAACAACATTAAAATAAATAATTCCAATGTAAATTATAAAGATGCTATAAGCCTAGGGGCCCCAACAGAAAAAATAGCCCAGTGAGGAAAGGAAACAAGGAAAAAAAATATTCTAAGAATAGTAACAACATTAAAATAAATACTTCCTATGTAAACTATAAAGATGCTATAAGCCCAGGGGCGCCAACAGAAAAAATAGCCCAGAGAGGAAAGGAAACAAGGAAAAAAATTTTTTAAGAACAGCAACATTAAAATAAATAATTACTATATAAACTATAAAAACTTTAACAAGTGGAAGAGAAATTAGATAGAATAGTGTATCCCGAGTGTACTCTCAAGCAAGAGAACTCTAACCCAAGACAGTGGAAGTCTAGTTATAAAGGAGCTCACATATATGTCACTTTTGAAATCATAATGGGTTTTGGCTTGAATTAATATGTTTAAGGGGATACACCTTTTGAGGTTAAAAGCGAAGTTCAATAATCATTAAGTGATGGAGATGCTGTTACGAAACGAATATTAATTTGTACATGAACATGGAATGAGTTATTTGAAGTTAGGGCTGCGCCTGTGCACTAAATAAAAATGTCAATTTTTAACGATAGATAAAACAATACCTTAATAAAAACATATTTGAAGTTAGGGCTGCGCCTGAGCACTAAATAAAAATGCCAATTTTTAACGATAGATAAAACAATAACTTGAAAAAACCTATTTGAAGTTTGGGTTGCGCCTGCGCACTAAATAAAAATGCCAATTATTTTACTCTAGATAAAATACCTTATTAAAAACAATGTAGAATGTTCAATTCATATATTTAAGATTAAAAATATCAAGATAGTTAATGAAGAACAATACCTTAAGTCTTTTTATTCCTGAAATATTGCTTGATCAATAATTAAGATATAGTATATCTAAATTGTTTTTACATTTTCATAACTGATTAAAAGTAAATACTAAGATTCATATCTTTCGTAATGACGAACAAAATATTCGCCAGTATTCCTTTCAAATTTTTTGTGATAACTTTTTTTTTTTTTTTTTTTTTTTTTTTGTACATCAGATCGGAGAAGCTGTAGATGTTCTTCAAGAATTCAGCAGTAATGCATCAGAACCTACTATCAAGGACCAGGTGAGTCACGGCGATGAGTCAGGTGAGTCAAGGCGAGTCACGGTGTTGAATGAGGTGAGTAATAGCGTTAAATCAGGTGAGTCACGGCGTTGAATCGGGTGAGTCAAGGCGTTGACTAAGATGAGTCACGGTGTTGAATTAGGTGAGTTAAGGTGTTGAATCAGGTGAGTCACGGCGTTGAATCAGGTGAGTCATGGCGTTGAATCAGGTGAGTCATGGCGTTGAATCAGGTGAGTCACGGTGTTGGATTAGGCGAGTCGCGGCATTGAGTCAAATGAGTCACGGTGTTGAATTAGGTGAGTCACGGCGTTGAATTGGGTGAGTCACGGTGTTGAATTAGGTGAGTCACGGCGTTGAATTAGGTGAGTCACGGTGTTGAATCAGGTGAGTCACGGCGTTGAATTAGGTGAGTTACGGTGTTGAATCAGGTAAGGCACAGTGTTGGATCAGGCGAGTCACGGCGTTGAATCAGGTGAGCTATGGCGTTGAATCGGGTGAGTCACAGTATTGAATCAGGTGAGTCACAGTGTTGAATCAGGTGAGTCACGGCATTGAATCAGGTGAGTCACGGCGTTGAATCAGGTGAGTCACGGCGTTGAATCAGGCGAGTAACATTGTTGAAGCGGGTGAGTCACGGCGTTGAATCAGGCGAGTAACATTATTGAAGCGGGTGAGTTCCGGTGTTGAATCAGGTGAGTCACGGCGTTAAATCAGGCGAGTAACATTATTGAAGCGGGTGAGTTCCGGTGTTGAATCAGGTGAGTCACGGCGTTGAATCAGGCGAGTAACATTGTTGAAGCGGGTGAGTCACGGTTTTGAATCCGGTGAGTCACGGTATTGAATCAGGAGAGACAGCGTTGAATCTGGTGAGTTACGGCATTCAATCAGGTGAGTCACGGCGTTGAATCAGGTGAGTCACGGTATTGAATCAGGAGAGACAGCGTTGAATCGGTGAGTCACGGCGTTGAATTAGGTGAGCCACGTTGCGAATATATATATATATATATATATATATATATATATATATATATATATATATATATATATATATATATATATATATATATATAAGCATTTTTATAAATGAATATATAAATCCTGATTCTATAACATTATGCAAACAAAATGTCTCTCATGATCACTTGAGACTCAAATATGGTTTCCTTCAACAGATAACCCGAATTCTCTTGTGCCTCGAGTCGATGAAGGAATTCGACATGTGTGGCTGGTACAGACTCGACTACAGCGCTTTTGTATCGGTGAGCATTTAAATATCTAAGTTATTATTATCTTTATCATTATATATCACATTTAGGCCGGGAGCACACTAGCGACTCTGTGGCGCCACAAAGCCACAGCATCGTGTGGCGGGGATGTGGTCTCCCATAGGTTTCCATTGTTTTCAAGTTCTGCCGCGCGAACTAGCGACTGTGGCTCTCTGTCGCTCATCCCCGCCACAGGCGTGGCGTGGCTTTGAAAACAATGGAAACCTATGGGAGACCACATCCCCGCCACACGATGCTGTGGCTTTGTGGTGCCACAGAGTCGCTAGTGTGCTCCCGGCCTTAAACCACAGAATGTAATTATAATAACAGTCAAAGATTCCAAGGGAGTGAACTGATAGCTTTTCATGTACGGGAGTCACAGGGAAAACAAAGCAAGTAAGATAATGTGCGTAGTTAACCAACACAGGGTGCACTGTAGGCATTCTCCATCTCTTTCAGTGCATGAGCTGGGTGGCGACCTACATGGTCATCCTGCTGCAGGTCGGATGGGAATCCGTCAGCTTCGAAGGAAACAAGGATAACACAACTATCGTTTGAGTTCGAAAACGTGCGTCGACCACGACTTCGATTTCGAGTTAAATTGGAATTATTTGTAAACAGTTCAGTGATGATGTAGGTTTGAACCTTGAGAGAGAGAGAGAGAGAGAGAGAGAGAGAGAGAGAGAGAGAGAGAGAGAGAGAGAAAGAGAGAGAGAGAGAGAGATGGAAAACGCCACTATAGTTTGAGTTCGAACACGTGCGTCGACCATGACTTCGACTTCGAGTTAAATTGGAATTATTTGTAAACTGTTTAGTGATGTTGGAGGTTTGAGAGAGAGAGAGAGAGAGAGAGAGAGAGAGAGAGAGAGAGAGAGAGAGAGAGAGAGAGAGAGAGAGAGAGAGAGAAGAAAAACACAACTATCGTTTGATTTCGAACAGATACGTCGACCACGACTTCGATTTCGAGTTAAATTGGAATTATTTGTAAACAGTTCAGTGATGTTGTAGGTTTGAACCTTGAGAGAGAGAGAGAGAGAGAGAGAGAGAGAGAGAGAGAGAGAGAGAGAGAGAGAGAGATGGAAAACGCCACTATAGTTTGAGTTCGAACACGTGCGTCGACCATGACTTCGACTTCGAGTTAAATTGGAATTATTTGTAAACTGTTTAGTGATGTTGGAGGTTTGAGAGAGAGAGAGAGAGAGAGAGAGAGAGAGAGAGAGAGAGAGAGAGAGAGAAGAAAAACACAACTATCGTTTGATTTCGAACAGATACGTCGACCATGACTTCGACTTCAAGTTAAATAAGAATTATTTGTAAACAATTCAGTGATGTTGGAGGTTTGAGAGAGAGAGAGAGAGAGAGAGAGAGAGAGAGAGAGAGAGAGAGAGAGAGAGAGAGAGTTACTGTAAACAATTATGAATAATGTTATACTAGAATCAACATCTAATCTACCAATAAAATTGAAAAAAAGACTTTAGAAGTTCATTTCTTTTATCTGGGAAACACAACATAAAATAGATTAATATTACTGATAGCAAAAGACATCTGACGGTACAGTTGGCTTCATTAATTCGGGTACAATTCATGGAAAGTTAAAGAGACGTCAGTGTACCGGAATTAGTGAAGCCAACTGTACCAACGCACAAGATTCACTCTTGAAGGTTTAAAGGTCACTCATGAATAGCAGGAACAAGGGACAGTGACACTGCCCTATCGAGCAGGACAATGCCCTAGAGACTGACCATATTATCAGCGTCCAAGCTCCCTTTCCACCCAAGCTAGGACTAAGGAGGGCCAGGCAATGGCTGCTGGTGACCCACCAGATAGACCTTGCAGATAAATACAAGTATTGGACGTGGTCAGCCATCAAGGCTGTCTCGAATAATACGTTCAGAAAAGAAATGGATCTCGCGCTAGCATCGTCCTCAACACTCAAGGATTGCTGATAAAAGCAGAATGTTGTACCATTCCATATATATTTATATATATATATATATATATATATATATATATATATATATATATATATATATATATATATATATTTATATATATATAAATACTGTAGTGTAAATATGTATAAGCATGTATACGTATATACAGATAACATATACATATATAATTCATTCATATACATCACATATATATATATATATATATATATATATATATATATATATGTATGTGTGCATAACCAGCGCCGCAAGGAATATATATATATATATATATATATATATATATATATATATATATATATATATATATATATACATATATATATATATATATATATATATATATATATATATATATATATATATATATATATATATATATATAGTTTGTCCACTAATTAATCACTCACACTAAATATGAAACCTGGGATTTCATTAAAAATGTTGCAAGACCCCCAAGTTTAATAAAGTAAATAAAATATAAAAGAAAATCTAAAATGAAATCTCCCAACATTAAATCCAATGTATTTACAGAGAGGTAAATTGTGGTAAATTCAATCGAGATTTGGTTTGCAAGAACAACAACAGAGAAGACGAGAGGTGAAGACAATTTGCAGATTGTTGGCAGCTTCAAAAACAAAAATTCGAATCTGAATTCTTTGGTTGACGTTCACTTTATATATATATATATTTATATATATATATATATATATATATATATATATATATATATATATATATATATATATATATACATATATATATATATATATATATACATATATATATATATATATTATATATATATATATATATATATATATATATATA
Organism: Palaemon carinicauda; assembly: GCF_036898095.1. Lineage (NCBI taxonomy): Eukaryota > Metazoa > Arthropoda > Malacostraca > Decapoda > Palaemonidae > Palaemon > Palaemon carinicauda. The sequence continues at coordinate 24,422 of NW_027170923.1, forward strand.
TATATATATATATATATATATATATATATATATATATGTATATATATATATACATGTGTGTTTCTATATACTCCTGTCTTAGGATTATCTGTTGACTCAGACTATTCTTGCGCACAAATGAGGCGTAGCCGAAAAACAAATTAAGTGATTAAATTTTTCGAAGCAATATCAGCCTGTCATCTATAACTGTCTTCCTTTCTTGATTACGCAGCGAAAGTAAACAGAGCCCAAAGATAAGAAAACTTCTACCGCTTCTATCATATGAGATGGCAAACACACAATGTTTATTTTTCATCTCTCCTTAGAACGATATATTGATTGTCTATAGCGCCAGGCAAAAGCCCACTAAAAGTTTCTAGTTCTCACTAGTCTCTAGGTGACCTTGTGCTCAACTGCCACAGAGCTGGAGATCCTTGCTTCAGAGAATTTGTAAAAGAATTGACGGCATTTTGTGGTTTCTGCTGGATTGATTTCATCATGGGTGTTCGCTCTCCAGTTTCGATTCACCACCTGCTCCTACCACTGCAGGTGTCAGGGCTGTTCCCGTACACCTGGAACAGCCATGGAGACAGACAGTTGACATTCTCCATGAAACTCTTCCTGTGGTCAGTTACTGCGTTCACCTTGTCTCTCTTTGAACTTATTAGTACACATATCCTGTTGAGCCTTCAGGATAGTCAAAGTATTGGAGACATCGCTCTGCTTTCTTCGTCGCATTTCACCTCCATCGTGTTCGTCGCGGTGGGACTAGTACTATCACTCAGGAGCCGTCAATTGGCTTCTATCCTAAGGGATCCACAACACGGTATCCTTATGATATATTCCGAGGATTGGGTGAAAATATCATGTACAACCACTATCCTATACATAGCTACAAATTTCATTATAGTAGGATTTGGTGTATTCAACTTTCTGAAGTACCCAGACGTATTTGCTACGTCTGATATCATAATTTACAGTCTGAGTCATGCAGTGGCTCAAACGAGGGCCATAACCTCTGCCAATCAGTTCAAGAAGACGCTTACTTTGATTTCACAGAAGATTCTAGATGACGTAGCTGAAACTACAAGCAAATCTTCTCAAAAGATCAATAAATTGTCAACCGACTTCTTCACATTTCAAGAGCCTTTCGCCAGTGAAAAATTCGATGGAATGCAGAGACAAAAAGCAAATGACTTTTCAAGACACAATTCAATGAAAACAATGCACTCACTCTGTCTCCTCCAGCGAAGGATTTGCAAGGTAATGCCAAGAAACTGTTACACAAGGAATCTTTATGAGCCAGACGATATATAATCAAAGAACATGAAGCATACTGACTTTTACATAAAATGCAAGAACATACAAATCTCCATCTTTGAAATCACTTTGAAACTCATACCAACTATAGTTGCCGCAGAGATTCCGATCGAAATAAGACCCACCCTCTGATGACGTCCTACCCAATCATGTTGTCTCCTGCATTAACACCACTGACAACTCATTCCCTTAAAGTGATTATAAGTTAGTATAGTTTGAAGCTACAAGGAGATATATTGCGACCACTGCCAACGTGGGAAACAACGTGATTGGCTATGGCGTCTTCAGGGGGTGGGGCTTATTTTGCCTGGAATCTTTGCAACAACTGTAGTAAAACTTGCGCATAAAAAAAACTAATATTTCACTTTGAGTTGTTTGGAAGACCCGTAAAGTAATCTGTCTTATCACTCAATTCTCTTCCTTTAATGTAATTTTGTCCCTGTTTCAACAATGGTCGGCTAAGAGCTCCTCCAAAAAATGATGAACAAATCAAAGATCTTGGTTGTAAATAATGGCCACTATCTAAGATGACTTTCCTTACTAAATCAATCAATCCATCAACACACACCTACCAATATTTACCCTTTCTTGGATTTTGTGCCTCCGATCTATCCTTTATTCAATCGTCCTCCCCTGTCAGTGTTCTGGGACCTTCATCTACCACCATTAGATAAAAGCATTGATTTTCATTCGCTCTCCTTGCAGCCTAGGTCGAAATTAACAGTGGTTTATCTACAAAATACTAATACTTTACTTTCTCTATTTTTCAATACAGTTGCAAATCCTTAGGGACAACTTTACATCCTACTTCTTCGAAACAGTCAGCCTCGGTCTCCTGACAGCCTCGGTTGGAGTGGTCTGTAGTGGTTTCGCAGTTCTCAGCGGCAATTGGATTAATGGTGGGAGTTTCATCATGGTTTGTGTTTGCGTTACGGCTATCATCTACTTCTGTCATGTGGGTCATGACTTTGAAGTGAAGGTATATACCTCGTTGGGTTTCTAAAGAATAAATCTAATCTAGCAGGTGATTGGGAATATTCATCAAGTTAAAGATCAAACTTTTATACCAAGGAATTTGTTTTCTCTATTCATATCAATTATATTGTTAAATTAATCATCAATATTCAGTTATAACAATTTCACCTTTTTATCGTTTATGATAAGTGAATAGTAATATAAATTTATTAAGACTCCACAATCAATTTACAACAATATACTAAAACTTACTTATTAGGAATTTCTTAACATTTTATTTCCTTCAGATCGGCAAAGCAATGGAAATTCTCAAAATATACAGCAGTGAAGTAGCCGAACCTGTACTCAAGGACCAGGTGAGTTGCGGTATTGAATGAATGTGGGATATAGTAAAAAGGTAGCGTCAAGTCTAGGGTAAAATGTGGAAAATGGCTGATTTAACTTGTGAAACTATTAACTGGTAAGAAGTAAGATTACTATTCGTAATATTAGTCTGCAAAATACTAGGTATCCTTGACAAGCTTATATAAAGAATCAGTATGGAAAGCATCACAGACTGACAGATTATATTTTTAATGACAAGATTAGTATAATATTTGTACAGTGTATATATAATCATATATATATATATATATATATATATATATATATATATATATATATATATACACGTACAGTATGTATATATAAATATGCTGTGTATATATATATATATATATATATATATATATATATATATATATATATATATATATATATATATACGTACAGTAGGTATAAATAAATATACTGTGTATATATATATATATATATATATATATATATATATATATATATATATATAAATATATATATATATGTAGGTGTGTGTATACATATCTATGTATGATAAATTTTGCACATTTAGACGTGTTTTTCATATTCAAAGTGGCCAAGTGGTTTAGTCACTGTCTATACAAGCTTGCCGACCAGGGTTCGATTCCCGGCCGGTCACAAGCTCTTGTCTTTGTGTGATTTCGCCTGGGGCTCTGATCCCGAGGTCATTAAGAAAATCCAGACATTAATGTATCAAAAATATATATGGCTTATTTGAATATCTATGTATATACACCTATAAAAAAACATCTCACCCTCAACAGATAACTCGCAACCTCTTGTGCCTCGAGTCGATGAAGGAATTCAACATGTGTGGCTGGTACAGACTCGACTACAGCGCTTTTGTATCGGTGAGCATTTAAATATATACATTATTATTATCTTTATCATTATATATCACATTTAGGCCGGGAGCACACTAGCGACTCTGTGGCACCACAAAGCCACAGCATCGTGTGGCGGGGATGTGGTCTCCCATAGGTTTCCATTGTTTTCAAGTTTTGCCGCGCAAACTAGCGACTGTGGCTCTCTGTCGTTCATCCCCGCCACAGGCGTGGCGTGGCTTTGAAAACAATGGAAACCTATGGGAGACCACATACCCGCCACGCGATGCTGTGGCTTTGTGGCGCCACAGTCGTTAATGTGCTCCCGGTCTTAAACCACAGAATGTAATTATAATAACAGTCAAAGTAGTACAAAAAAGATTCCAAGGAGTGAACTGATAGCTTTTCATGTACGGGAGTCACAGGGAAAATAAGTAGGATAGTGTGCTTGCTTAACCAACACATGGTGTACTGTAGGCATTCTCTATCTCTTTCAGAGCATGAGCTGGGTGGCGACCTACATGGTCATCCTGCTGCAGGTCGGATGGGAGTCCGTCAGCTTCGAAGGAAACAAGGAAAACACAACTATCGTTTGAGTTCGAACACGTGCGTCAACCATGACTTCGACTTCGAGTTAAATTGGAATTATTTGTAAACTGTTTAGTGATGTTGGAGGTTTGAGAGAGAGAGAGAGAGAGAGAGAGAGAGAGAGAGAGAGAGAGAGAGAGAGAGAGAGAGAGAGAGAGAGAGAGAGAAGGAAAACATAATTATCGTTTGAGTTCGAACACGTGCGTCGACCACGACTTCGACTTCGAGTCAAATTGGAATTGTTTGTAAACTATTCAGTGATGTTGGAGGTTTGAGAGAGAGAGAGAGAGAGAGAGAGAGAGAGAGAGAAGAAAAACACAACTATCGTTTGATTTCGAACAGAGACGTCGACCATGACTTCGACTTCAAGTTAAATAAGAATTATTTGTAAACAATTCAGTGATGTTGGAGGTTTGAGAGAGAGAGAGAGAGAGAGAGAGAGAGAGAGAGAGAGAGAGAGAGAAGGAAAACACAACTATCGTTTGAGTTCGAAAACGTGCGTCGACCACGACTTCGACTTCGAGTCAAATTGGAATTGTTTGTAAACTATTCAGTGATGTTGGAGGTTTGAGAGAGAGAGAGAGAGAGAGAGAGAGAGAGAGAGAGAGAGAGAGAAGAAAAACACAACTATCGTTTGATTTCGAACAGATACGTCGACCATGACTTCGACTTCAAGTTAAATAAGAATTATTTGTAAACAATTCAGTGATGTTGGAGGTTTGAGAGAGAGAGAGAGAGAGAGAGAGAGAGAGAGAGAGAGAGAGAGAGAGAGAGAGAGAGAGAATTACTGTAAACAATTATGAATAATGTTATACTAGAATCGTCTAATCTATCATTAAAATTGAAAAAAAGACCCTGGAAGTTCATTTCTTTTATCTGGGAACCACAACATAAAATAGATTAATATTACTGATAGCAAAAGACATCTGACGGTAAAGTTGGCTTCATTAATTCGGGTACAATTCATGGGAAGTTAAAGAGACGTCAGTGTACCGGAATTAGTGAAGCCAACTGTACCAACGCACAAGATTCACTCTTGAAGGTTTAAAGGTCACTCATGAATAGCAGGAACAAGGGACAGTGACATTGCCCTATCAAGCAGGACAATGCCATACAGACTGAACATATGATCAGCGCCCAAGCCCACTTTCCGCCCAAGCTAGGACCAAGAAGGGCCTGGCAATGGCTGCTGATGACACAGAATATACACCTAGAGGCTCCCCCAAAACCCCATCATTGGTTCACAAGGATGGTGAGATTGCAGCGACCAAAGGCGAGTTTGAGCGGAACTCGAACCCCAGTCTGGCGTTCAACAATCAGGGACGTTACCACATCAGTCACCACAACCCTTAATGAGAAAATTTCAGATTCATATAATCAAAATAATTGATAAAAAGAATGAAATGATATTAAAAAGATTTGTCTATAGATAAACACAAGTATTGGACGTGGTCAGCCATCAAGGCTGTCTCGAAAAATATGTTCAGAAAAGAAATGGATCTCGCGCTAGCATCATCCTCAACACTCAAGGATTGCTGAGAAAGCAGAATGTCGTACCATTCCATATATATATACTGTACATATATATATATATATATACATACATAATATATATATATATATATATATATACATAATATATATATATATATATACATATATATATATATATATATATATATATATATATAAATACTGTAGTGTAAATATATATAAGCATGTATACGTATATACAGATAACATATACATATATAATTCATATATACATATATATAGATAACATATATATATATATATATATATATATATATATATATATATATATATATATATATATATATATATATATATATATATATATATATATATATAAATATATATATATATATATATACATAAATATATATATAGTTTGTCCACTAATTAATCACTCACACTAAATATGAAACCTGGGATTTCATTAAAAATGTTGCAAGACCTCCAAGTTTAATAAAGTAAATAAAATATAAAAGAAAATCTAAAATGAAATCTCCCAACATTAAATCCAATGTATTTACAGAGAGGTAAATTGTGGTAAATTCAATCGAGATTTGGTTTGCAAGAACAACAACAGAGAAGACGAGAGGTGAAGACAATTTGCAGATTGTTGGAAGCTTCAAAAACAAATATTCGAATCTGAATTCTTTGGTTGACGTTCCCTTTATATATATACATGTGTATGTGTTTCTATATACTCCTGTCTTAGGATGTTCTGTTGACCCAGTCTATTCTTGCGCACAAATGTGTGTACCCGAAAAATAAATTAAAGTGATTAAATTTGTCGAAGCAATATCAGCCCGTCATCTATAACTGTCTTCCTTTCTCGATTACTCAGCGAAAGTAAACAGAGCCCAAAGATATGAAAATTTCTACCGCTTCTATCATCTAAGATGGCAAACACACAATGTTTATTTTTCATCTCTCCTTTGAACGATATATTGATTGTCTATAACGCCAGGCAAAAGCCCACCAAAAGCTTCTAGTTCTCACTAGTCTCTAGGTGACCTTGTGCTCAACTGCCACAGAGCTGGAGATCCTTGCTTCAGAGGATTTGTAAAAGAATTGAGGGCATTTTGCGGTTTCTGCTGGACTGATTTCATCATGGGTGTTCGCTCTCCTGCTTCGATTCACCATCTGCTCCTACCACTGCAGGTGTCAGGGCTGTTCCCATACACCTGGAACAGCCATGGAGACAGACAGTTGACATTTTCCATGAAACTCTTCCTGTGGTCAGTTACTGCGTTCACCTTATCTCTCTTTGAACTTATTAGTACATATATCCTGATGTGCCTTCAGGATAGTCAAAGTATTGGAGACATCGCTCTGCTTTCTTCGTCGTATTTCGCTTCCATTGTGTTCGTCGTGGTGGGACTGGTACTATCAATCAGGAGCCGTCGATTGGCATCTATCCTAAGAGATCCACAACACAGCATTTTTATGGTATATCCCGAAGAATGGGTGAGAATTCGATGCAAAGCCACTATCCTATACATAGCTACAAACTTCATGATAATAGGATTTAGTGTATTCACCTTTCTGAAGTACCCAGATGTATTCACTACGTCTGATATCATAATTTACAGTCTGAGTCATGCAATGGCTCAAACGAGGACCATAACCTCTGCCAATCAATTCAAGAAGACGCTCACTCTGATTTCACAGAAGATTCTAGACGACGTAACTGAAACTACAATCAACTCTCAAAAGATAAATAAATTGTCAACAGACTTCTTCACGCATCAAGCGCCTTTCGTCAGTGAGAAATGCGATGGAATGCAAACACAAAAATCAAATGAGTTTCCAAGACACAATTCAATGGAAATGATGCACTCGCTCTGTCTCCTCCAGCGAAGAATTTGCAAGGTAATGGCAAGGAGAAAATGTTTTACAAGAAACCTTTATTAGCCAGACGATATATAATCAAAGAATATGAAGCATTCTGATTTTTACATAAAATGCAACAACACACAAATCTCCATGTTTTATGTCATTTGAAATCCTTTTGAAATTCATGCCAACTATAGTCGCCGCACAGATTCGGGTCAAAATAAGACCCACCCCCAGATGACGTCATAGCCAACCAACTTATCTTCCCCGTTAACAACTGTCATAACAGATCCCCTTAAAGTGATTATAAGTTAGCATAGTTTGAAGTTTATAAGGAGATATATTGTGACCAATGCTAACATGGGAAACAACGTGATTGGCTATGACGTCTTCAGGGGGGGTGGGGCTTATTTTGCCTGGAATCTTTGCAGCAACTATAGTAAAACTTGTGCATAAAAAAATCTAATATTTCACTTTGGGTTGTTTGAGTGACCCACATAGTAATGTGCCTATCACTCAATTCTCTGCCTTTAAAGTAATTAGGTCCCTGTTTCAATAATGGACGGCTAACTGCTCCTCCAAAAGATGATGAACACATCAAAGATCTTGGAGGTAAATAATGGCCACTATCTAAAGTGACTATTTCTTAACT
>NW_027170923.1:37500-62500 GCF_036898095.1 Palaemon carinicauda
ACTTCGTTGGCGGAGGTAATAAACAACGAACGCCCAACGAAATTAGGAAGTCTATAGGACCCTGGAGTAAAAAGCAATCACTTTCAGATACAAAACTTACCAACTTTTGGTAAAAAAAACTATAAATAAATATGCAAACATGAGCGAAAACCTAACCTCCTCCCTACTTCGTTGACGTAGATAATAAACAACTAACGCCCTACGAAATTAGGAAGTCTATGTGGACCACGAAGTGGAAAGCAATCACTTTCATATACAATGCTAAATATCTTTAATAAATAAATAAATAAATTTGCAAACAGGGGCGAAAACCTAACCTCCTCCCTACATCGTTGGGGGAGGTAATAAACAACGAACGCCCTACGAAATTAGGAAGTCTATAGGACCCTAGAGTAAAAAGCAATCACTTTCAGATACAAAGCATATCTTTTAATGAACAAATATGCAAAATAGCAATCAAATCTTTAATGAAGAGGATTGAGTTAATGGAATATATTTTAAAGCTATAGAAAATAACTAAACCCCCCCCCCTTTCTATATCTTTTCCAGTGCCTAAGCTGGGTGGCGACCTACCTCGTGATCCTGCTGCAGGTCGGATGGAACTCCGTCAACTTCAGAGGAGTAGAGGCGAACGTCACGCTCACATGAGTTCCAACGTGTGTGGTGGCCCTGTCTTTGGCTTCGTGTTGAATTGAGAATTCGCCAATAATTTAGAGACAAGGGAGGAGAGAGAGAGAGAGAGAGAGAGAGAGAGAGAGAGAGAGAGAGAGAATTATTGTATAAAAACTTTAAACCTTTTCGATTTCGTGTTAAATTGGGAATTATTTGCAAATTATTGAAAGACAATTAAAGATTGAAGCTTTTCTGAGAGAGAGAGAGAGAGAGAGAGAGAGAGAGAGAGAGAGAGAATTACAGCATGAAAATTGTAAACCTTTTCGATTTCGTGTCGAATTGGGGATTCGTAAATAATTAAGGGACAAGGGACGATTGAAGCTTTTCTGTGAGAGAGAGAGAGAGAGAGAGAGAGAGAGAGAGAGAGAGAATTACAGCATGAAAATTGTAAACCTTTTCGATTTCGTGTCGAATTGGGGATTCGTAAATAATTAAGGGACAAGGGACGATTGAAGCTCCTCTATGAGAGAGAGAGAGAGAGAGAGAGAGAGAGAGAGAGAGATTATAAACCTTTTCGATTTCGTGTTAAAATGAGAATTATTTGCAAATTATTCAAAGACAATAAAGGATTGAAGCTTTTCTGAGAGAGAGAGAGAGAGAGAGAGAGAGAGAGAGAGAGAGAGAGAATTATTGCATAAAAATTGTAAACCTTTTTGGTTTCGTGAATTGGGGATTTGCAAATAATTTAGGGACAATGCACGATTGAAGCTCCTCTATGAGAGAGAGAGAGAGAGAGAGAGAGAGAGAGAGAGAAAGATTTATAGCATAGATATTGTAAACCTTTTCGAATTCGTGTTAAATTGAGAATTACCATCAAATTATTTAAAGACAATTAAGGATTGAAGCTTTTCTGAGAGAGAGAGAGAGAGAGAGAGAGAGAGAGAGAATTATTGCATAAACATTTTAAACCTTTTCGATTTCGAGTTAAATTGAGAATTATTTGCAGATTATTTAAAGACAATTCAGGATTGAAGCTTTTCTGAGAGAGAGAGAGAGAGAGAGAGAGAGAGAGAGAGAGAGAGAGCATTGTTGCATAAAAATGCTATTGCAACTTCATACATTTTTTTCGTCAAAGCAACGAAATAATTCTAATAAAAATTATATCATCATGTTGTTTGATTTGAAAAACTGACCAAGATAGTAATCTATCATAAGTACTGATAGATAATCGTTAAGTCAATTTATACAGTCTCTCAGAACAAGGAAATAAAAAGCTTTGACCTTAAATCAATCTAGAAAAAAAAAAAAATAAAATAAAGAATGCAGTTTTTTTTTTACAAAGAAGATATTGTTGTTGACTGTCTTTGCCAAAGATAAATATAAATACATCATAAGAAGGTATAATTATTAGATGAATGAACAATTTAATTAATTATATTTTTTGCAATAGATTTGCAAATATGTTAAAGGTAAGCTGCCACTTACTACAAAGTTTCCTACTTAAGAGCTGCCACTCATTATACAGCTTCCTACTTAAGAGCTGCCCCGCACTACGCAGTTTCCTACTTAAGAGCTGCCCCGCACTACGCAGTTTCCTACTTAAGAGCTGCCCCGCACTACGCAGTTTCCTACTTAAGAGCTGCCACTCATTACGCAGTTTACAGTTTCCTACTTAGAGCTGCCACTCATTACAAAGTTTCCTACTAGTTACAAAGTTTCCTACTAGAGCTGTCACTCATTACAAAGTTTCCTACTAGAGCTGCCACTCATTACACAGTTTCCTACTAGAGCTGCCACTCATTACAAAGTTTCCTACTAGAGCTGCCACTCATTACAAAGTTTCCTACTAGAGCTGCCACTCATTACAAAGTTTCCTACTAGAGCTGTCACTCATTACAAAGTTTCCTACTAGAGCTGCCACTCATTACAAAGTTTCCTACTAGAGCTGCCACTCATTACAAAGTTTCCTACTAGAGCTGCCACTCATTACAAAGTTTCCTACTAGAGCTGCCACTCATTACAAAGTTTTCTACTTAGAGCTGCCACTCATTACAAAGTTTCCTACTAGAGCTGCCACTCATTACAAAGTTTCCTACTAGAGCTTCCACTCATACTACTAGAGCTGCCACTCATTACACAGTTTCCTACTAGAGCTGCCACTCATTACAAAGTTTCCTACTAGAGCTGCCACTCATACTACTAGAGCTGCCACTCATTACACAGTTTCCTACTAGAGTTGCCACTCATTACAAAGTTTCCTACTAGAGCTACCATTCATTACACAGTTTCCTACTAGAGCTACCATTCATTACACAGTTTCCTACTTAATAGATCCCACTCACTACCCAGTTTCCTATTTACGAGACTTCATTCTCATGTGAATGTGTATAGACACAAGAACTTCGCAAGAATTGATTAATTCATGTGAAATTATGAAAGAAGAATTCCAAGCGCTTCCATCAATTGTGATGGTAAACGTCCCTTTGTTTGCGTTTCATTTCCGCAAAGATCAAGATATTGATTATCCGAGTGAACCAAGAAGACCTTAACGTTTAATGCCTCTAGTCGTTCACTAACATCTAGACACCATTGTGCTAAACTGTGGCTTTGCCAAAATTTCGAAATAATCATCTAAAATCCTGTCTGCCTACCTCAGGAACACCTTTCCCCAGTGGACATTCCTCATCATGGGAGTTAGCTCTGATATTTCAATCCTTCATCTGCTTCTACCCCTGCAGATATCAGGACTGTTCCCATACACTTGGAACAGCCAAGGAAACAAAGGGTTGACATTTTCGATGGGGTACTTCCTGTGGTCGATTTCTGCGTCGACCTTCACTCTCTTTGCGCTTTCTGGTTCCAACCTTATGACGAGCCTTCAGGACATTGGGATCGTTGGAAACCTCGCTTTGCTAATCTCGGCGTCTTTCGCAGCCATAGGATTCATCCTGACGGGACTGGTGTCATCATACAGGAGTCGCGAATTGGCTTCTATTCTGAGGGATCCAAAACGGAGTCTTTTCTTAGTGTATTCTGAAGAATGGATAGGAATTCCATGGCTAAGCATAATTCTATTCATAGCTCCAAATCTTTCTTTAATTGGATATGGTGTCTTCACCTATTTGAAATACCCAGAAATGATTAGCCTTTTTGAAATCATAGTGACCTGTCCTAGCCAAATGATCGTTATAACGAGAATACTGACCTCCATCTCTCAGTTCAAGACGACACTTACACGGATTTCGCAGAGGATTCTAGACGACGTGATGGAAACTACACGCATATCGTCTCAAGAGACCAATATGTTGTCGGCCGACTCTTTCCCATTCCAAGAGCCTATTTTCAATGTGAAATGTGAAGGAACGCAACGCGAAAAATTAACTGATTATCCAAGACACAATTCAAAGAGAGCAATGCAATCACTCTGTCTCCTTCAGCAAAGGATTTGCAAGGTAAGGAATAAAAGAAATTCAATAAAATGTAATTTGTAAAAAGTCCAACCATATGCCAAGGTCAAACAAGTACCCATCTTTGCAACTATGGTATAAAAGTAGCTGAATACTTATTTTCATTGGGGCCACTAAGAGGGGGAATTAAGGGTCAAGATGTAGAGGGGAAACTCCGAGGGAGACGGATGACTGACTCCAGAAATAGTTTTAGTATTAGGTTTGTTATTACCACATGTCTTAACTAAGCCCTTATCTCAACTCTTGATAGCTAACAACTCCTCCTGAACACGATCAATACTTTCAATAAGTTGTAGTTGTACAACTCTGATTACAATGCCAGTTTAATAATAAATCTACCAATCAATGAACAACTGCCAGTCAGGTGTCGAGAAACATTACCGGTAAACACTGATGTCACATGGAGGTTAGGGTCCCAAAGACTCTAGTAAACACCGATGTCACGTGGAGGTTAGGGTCCCAAAGACTCTAGTAAACACCGATGTCACGTGGAGGTTAGGGTCCCAAAGACTCTGGTAAACACTGGTAAACACCGATGTCACGTGGAGGTTAGGGTCCCAAAGACTCTGGTAAACACTGGTAAACACCGATGTCACGTGGAGGTTAGGGTCCCAAAAACTCTGGTAAACACCGATGTCACGTGGAGGTTAGGGTCCCAAAGACTCTGGTAAACACCGATGTCGCGTGGAGGTTAGGGCCCAAAGACTCTGGTAAACACCGATGTCACGTGGAGGTTAGGGTCCCAAATACTCTGGTAAACACCGATGTCACGTGGTGGTTAGGGTCCCAAAGACTCTGGTAAACACCAATGTCACGTGGAGGTTAGGGTCCCAAAGACTCTGGTAAACACCGATGTCATGTGGAGGTTAGGATCCCAAATACTCTGGTAAACACCGATGTCACGTGGAGTTTAGGGTCCCAAAGACTCTGGTAAACACCGATGTCACGTGGAGGTTAGGGTCCCAAAGACTCTGGTAAACACTGGTAAACACCGATGTCACGTGGAGGTTAGGGTCCCAAATACTCTGGTAAACACCGATGTCACGTGGAGGTTAGGGTCCCAAATACTCTGGTAAACACCGATGTTACGTGGAGGTTAGGGTCCCAAATACTCTGGTAAACACCGATGTTACGTAGAGGTTAGGGTCCCAAATACTCTAGTAAACACCGATGTCACGTGGAGGTTAGGGTCCCAAAGATTCTTTGGAAGTGAAATGAGTTCTTTTTCTGTAACATAATTATTTTCTTTTGTTATTACAAGCTAAGCTGCAACCCCTTATTGAAAAGCATAATGCTACAAGTTCTAAATCTCCAATAGGGAAATCAGCCAAATAGAAAAAAAGGAAACAAAGAAATAACAAACTATAAATGAGAAATAATAAAAGAATATATGAAAGCTTGGTAAGAACGTTAATAGATAAGTCATGTACAAATTACAAAATGGGACTTATGTTCATTTGTTTAGAAAAAGAAATTTAATTTCTGAAGTTCAACAGATTCAACTAGCAGATTAGGAAGGTCATTAAACAACCTAGTCAGAGCTGGAGAAAAACCTATTCAATACTGTGCAGTTCAACCTGTGAAGATCTGAATTCAAAGCATGGTCAGAATTATGGTTAATCTTATGGAACATGAACACTAAACTAAATGAGTAACGGTGCCAGATATCAACACCCAGATCAGGTATGAGAAATTTAAGGGACGGCAAGTTTTTTCCAACTAATTAAAAGGTCACCAGATGAAGATCAGACAGGAGAACAATGTTCAAAACAAAGTTAAAGGAAAGAAACGAAACATTCTTCAGGATAGATTGATTAAATAAAATCTAAAAAAAAAACTTTTAGTAAGCCAATTTTTTTTGTGAAATTGAAGAAACAGACCAATCGTGCTTCCTTATATCAAATTTGTAATAACGAATTACACCTAGAATTTCATAAGACTACTATACAGTTAAAGAGACATTGTCAATTAAATGATTTGGATGGTGAGGATCCATTGCCCTGACCTATTTAAAACCAATGTCAATTAAATGAATTGGATAGTGAGGATCCATTGCCCTGACCTGCTTATAACCATTCTTCAATATTTTTAGAGTTCATTCCCCATTATTTGCACCATGCGCTATTTTAGTAGAACTTTATCGAGGTATTCAACAACCATAAGATCGGGGGAAATTGGGTTAATGGTGCTAGTCCCCTCCTGGCAATCAGCTCTCTTGTGGCTTTCGTCTACGTATTTCACAAGTCAAAACTTAGAAAGGAAGGTTAACTACGTAAGATGAGTGAATTAATGTTCTAACGGGTAATTTCAAGTAATGTATGTAACACGTAAAGTTGTGGAGTTCTCATATGTATCTTTAGTTAAAACAATCAGGGATTCTGCATTAATTAAAATGTCAGTATAACTATAAAATGCATGTACTGAGTAACATCATCTCCACACCCTACAAGCTTGTGTTTAATGCAAACCACATATCATCCATACATATGAATAGTGATTAACTGAAAGCACTACCATGTGGAACACCATACATTATATTTTAGTGTCACTAAGGTGCCCATCAGCATCTACTAATCGTTGTATACGACCAATATTGATAAAGTGAGTTTAGTCCATTTTATCTATTCCTCAAAGGTTACAGTCTTAAATATATTCTGCAGACAAGGATTGACACGACTCTGAAACAAGCCAATCGTAGAAATAAATGAATTATTGATGAATGGAGATATATGAAAAGGAAAGGTTGGATCAATAAGTAGTGACAAGACACCCCACACCAAAATATATGCTCAAAACATAAGTATTTCATAAAATACTAGTAGATTATTTACTTCTTAAATTTCTATACACATGAATATCTTCCATAATCAAGCTCTTCCATATTTTTAATTCCACGCTTTAAACATCATGGGCTAGAATATCATATGATCTAAGGAAAAAAGGGAATTTGCCTTAAATTCTAATTTTAGGTAAATCTTCAATTCCAAAACACTATTTTAGTATACATCTTATAAAATGTAACCTTACAAACCCACCACCCAGCATTGGTTGGAATAAACTGTGGTTTTTCCACAAATATGCAATCCTTTACTCTCTTAGTTGTTTTCATCACAACTTTAAATCCCATCCAAAGATTATGCATCAAATTTCTTAGAAACTGTAGCTTTCTCTGTCTCTATGCACCTTTCTTGCAGTATTCAGTGGGTTACATGTGAAACCCTAATCTTATACTTTCTTTTTCCTTTAAAGTTAAAGTTGCAGGTTTTAGGTCTCCCCTGAGACGACCTTCATCGTCTCCTCGGGCGACCATGAGCCGGCTGGGACTATCACTAGCCCCCTCTAACCTCCCCCCAGGCACCAACCTGGGGAGTACCCCCCGGTAGAAGGTCTCACATTATTCGCGCCTTAGCGGGGACGTGAACTTGGGACCTCTGAAACAGAAGCCCGCGATGCTACCAACCTAGCTATACAAAATCAGCAACATCATCTTGTATTCTTATTATCCAAAAATTATATTCTCACAGTTCTGACAGCCTTAAATGGAATACCTTGTGGCATATCTACAAAATGTTAATCCTCTTCTTACTTATCCTCATCATATGTCAATCCTACTTCATGAATTTATATATAGCTTCTATTCCGCCATCATTCCTCACTGCATCACCTTGGTTAGAGTGGCCTAAGATCTACGTACATTATATATTATTAAATTTCTTTTTCTTCCTCATTACATATACAGATCCTTGAAGCTCATATTGCTTCCTGCTTCTTTGAAAATGTTAACCTTATTTTCCAGTCAGCTTTGATTGCAGTGATGTGTGGCCTGCCCACAAAAGGCTAGTTATTAACATTCTCTTTTTTCCTCATTACATCTACAAATCACATATGATTTTTCCAATCTTCATCCTACTAGCTTTGTATTTCTTCCTTCTCTCTTCATTGCTGCAATTGCTGAACTATAATTTTATATTTATGTGCCTTTAAAACACCACCACTAATCGCAGGTAACCTAGTTTGAACAAGTCTGTGGTTTGTCTACGAAACGCTCATCATTTAATTTCTTTGGGGGCTATGATATGAAATCTAAGAGCCCCACCCCTGGAAAAAAGCTCCTCGCAATCTGAATGAATGAATGAACGATTCATTCTCTTTTCCTTTCTTATTACAGCTGCAAGTACTAAGGGGCGACTTTGCGTCCTACTTCTTCGAAGCTGTCACCATACCTCTCCTGGTCGCCTTGGTTGGATTGACCTCAGGCGGTTTTGCTGTAATCTGGGGAAATTGGATTAACGGTGCTAGTCCCCTCCTGGCAACTGGTTCTCTTGTGGCTATCGTCTACGTGTGTAACGTGGGTCAAAACTTCGAAAAGAAGGTTAGCTACGTAAGACGAGTAAATTGACGTTCTGTCGAGTAATTTCATGTAATTTATGCAAAAGTTGCGAAGGAGTTCTCATATGTATCTTTAGTTAAAATAATAAGGGACTCTGCATTAATTCAAATGTCAGTATTACTACAAAATACCTTGTGTAAGACAACATACCATTTTGGTTTAAAAAGAAATTGAAGCTCGTAATAACTAGGTGACAAAGATGACATCTTCCATTATTAAACATAAAATTGTATTGTATAAATATTGACAGAGCCACTTGAAGTTTGGGGAGAGCAATAGATAAAAAAATGCAGTTTTTAACACTGGACAAAGAAAATCTTGAGGTATCAATCTTGATTGTTTAAAATCAGATGTTTTAATGCAAGGCATATTACTGACCAATGCATCTACGCCATTATGAGTTTGATTTGTGGAACACAGGGTATATAAACAAGTTGCAAAAATATCGCTCAGATATTCATGTAAATAGTTCCTGATGGATGTAGGTTTGTGGAATTACAATGAACCCTCGCTACTTCGCGGTTCGACCATCGCGGATTCACCACTTCGCGGATTTTTTCCATAACCCATATAAATACAGTAACATATATACATATATATGTATGCATGTATTTATGTATATATGTATGTATGTATATATGTAGGTATGTATGTGTATACATATATATATATATATATATATATATATATATATATATACATATATATATACACACACACATATATATATACTATATATATATATATATATATATATATATATATATATATATATCTAAAGTAGGAAGATGTGATGTAGTTCTAAGGGAATAGTATGGGAAATATGTCTGGGTAATAAGCAAAGCTTTACCTCCAGTTTGTTTCTTCATTATGATCAGAGATAAATGTAAACAAAACATTGGTTGCCATTTTTTAACATGCTTTTTAGCATGTTTAGGAAACGCATGATATAAAATTGCCTTTAATATCTGTGCCTGTTTTAGTTTAGGGTACTGTAGTACATGCATTAAGTGTTCTGTACATTAAAGGGTAGTTTGTTAACAGTACTACGTACAAGGGAAGGTTTTAAAAGTCTGAATATACATGTTGAATAAATAGGTAAATATGGTGTCACTACTTCGCGGATTTTCACCTATCGCGGCCGCGTCTGGAACCTATCTACCGCGATAAACGAGGGTTCACTGTAAGTATATTTGTATATAATTTAGAAGGTAATGTCCTTACGATCTAAGGATGTGGCATCTGAGGGAGCCTGTAGGCTTAACTGTAAGGTTCATGTTACACATCTGCAACTAAGATATGCAACTTAATGCAAATAGAAAATGGCTATATTTTCCGGTATAGCCATTCTTCAACAATTAAACCTCCAATATGTGCAGAATATCGCAGGAGGGTTGCTTGACATGAAACACTCCAGAGGATGACTCGCATGCAGCCACACTAGTTGCGACTATGCTGCAAATTTTTGGAATTTTCAAAACTGTTGGGAACTTCAGCTGCGTGTCTTGTCAGTTGAGAAATTTCGCAGCTATTCAGTAGAGAATTGTTCTTAACTTCGACTTCGCAACGGTTCCTTTGCAACAATCGTGGGTATTGAGGGTTTTTCGACATGACACGCCCTGGGGGATGACTCACATGCCGCCAGGCCAGTTGTGACTATGCTGCAAATTTTTGGAATTTTCAAAACTGTTGGGAACTTCAGCTGCGAGCCTCGTCAGTTGAGAAATTTCGCAACGGATTCAGAAGCGAATCATACTTAACTTCGACTTGGCAACAGTTCTTTTGCAACAATCGTAGGCATTAAGGGTTACTCAACATGACACGGCCCAGGGGATGACTCGCATGCAGCCAGGCCAGTTGCGACTATGCTGCAAATTTTTGGAATTTCCAAAACTGTTGGGAACTTCAGCTGCGAGCCTCGTCAGTTGCAAAATTTCGCAGCCGATTCAGAAGCGAATCATACTTAACTTCGACTTGGCAATGGTTCCTTTGCAACAATTGTAGGTATCTACGATGAACGCATTGTAGGATCTAGTGAGTCTATGGAGCCTACGACATGGTAATACAGCATCAAACCACTTGGTACATCCCGCTCACTTAAAATTGGCGACAGAGGGATGCTCTGTCTCAGTTTGCTCCACTCCTGCTATAAGTAGTTTTAATTTATATTATATCTCATAGTTATTTGTCTGCCTCAGACTACTTTATTTTATATATTATGTTAATCTGTGATAATAAGTATGGGTATTTGCTTAAGTTATCAAAATCTTTATAGAAGTAATCTTCACTATTTCCCTGACACTTTATGAAAAAAAGTAAATAGAAAATAAAGAATATGAATAAATCAAATGATCACTATAAATGAAGTAAATAAAGAAGACGAACGTAAATAAATAAAATGTCCAATCATTATGAATGACTTAAATACTGTGCTGCTATGCCAGAAACTCCCTTCATATACCTCCGTTGTGCGATAATTGTCAAGTTGAGTGGCAATCCAGTAGTAATCGAGCGACATTCGAAAGCCCTTATGATAATTTCACGTGAATCAGCACTAGCAACGATCATTTACAGGATTAATAACCATGCTGAAGGCAGTAGGCGACGACTCGCGCCCGACTCTATCGCACAAATCCTCCAACAATAGTCCAGGTTCTCCAGGAAGAAGCTAGAGGGAATCTAGCAGGAACCATGCAACAGGTTATTCCGACATAAACAGCAAAAAAAAATTCCATCAATCGTTAGACTTCCGCCATTTCTTTTATAAATAGGAGTCGCAGAGCTTAGTTGCAGATGTGTTACACGGGCCTAATGCAGCCAGTGTCTGGCACTACCTGGTCCTAGCTAGGGGGAGAGGGACCCTATGAGCTGATCCTGTGTATATGGGTGGTCTCTAGCTAGAGACTTTGTCCTGTACCGTGTCTTTGCCGCTCATGAGTGACCTTTAAGACTAGAAACATTAAGAGATGAATACTGAGTCCGTCTATTTTTTAAATACTGTTTGATCAATAATCAATATATTGATTTCTAATTTTTTCTAACTGATTAATAATAAATATTAAGATTCATACTTTCGTAAAGACATAAAAAATAGGTTCGCCATTACTCATTTCAAATTTTCTGTAATAACTTCTTTTTGTACGTCAGATCGGGAAAGCTGTCGAAGTTCTTCAAGAATTCAGCAGCAACACGGCAGAGGCCGCAATCAAGGACCAGGTGAGTCACGAAAGGAAAAATTAAAAGACTTGATTGGAGTTAGTACTTTCGTCCATTAGGGACATTGACAGACTTAACAACTTCTTCTATTAGCGCGCTTTTTTTTTGGTATAGGGTAACACAGTTGCCTTCTTATGATGGACTTTGCTTTGGCTTTTGGGGTAGACAGTAGTCCCGACCGGCTGCCCTGCCTGACGTCACCTAGACCCCGGTAGCGTATGGTGTGTGTTGTACCAGCCACCATCGCCCTTCCTCCCAGCAGCAAGGAGTCATGGCGTAGTGAGGTCGACAGTTCGAGACGTGTGAGGTGTCTGTTATGCTTTTAGAAGATGTAGGAATGGCTGTGTTTATGTGTGTATTATTCTGTAACACGCATTTGCTTTACGCAAACCTATCCGATTGGTAACGTCTCTGCCTGGTGTTTGCCAGTCGGGGGTTCGAGTCCCACTCAGACTCATTAGTGCCATTAGTGTTTGCAACTTTACCATCCTTGTGAGCTAAGGTTGGGGGGTTTGGGGGAGCCTATAGGTGTATCTGCTGAGTCATCAGCAGCCACTGCCTGGCCCTCCCTGGTCCTAGCTTGGGTGGAGAGGAGGCTTGGGCGCTGATCATATAATATATGGTCAGTCTCTAGGGCATTGTCCTAATTACTAGGGCAATGTCACTGTCCCTTGCCTCTGCCATTCATGAGCGACCTTTAAACCTTTACATACATAATACTGAGGTGTCTACATGGATAGCAAAGTGTCCGCCTTTCTGACTGGACTCAACAACGAGAATTCATATACAAAGACATCGTATCTATACAGGAGAAGGGGGATCGCCCAGCTGTCAGTTTCTTGATAACTCTAGATAAGTCAGATTTTAGATTAGAGGATAATACCGGATTAACAGAAAACCGCACACACACACACACACACACACACACACACACACATATATATATATATATATATATATATATATATATATATATATATATATATATAAAATCTATAAAACCTAACCCTATTACATATGTTGACAGAATGTATCATGATATATATATATATATATATATATATATATATATATATATATATATACATATATATATATAAATACATAAATATAAACACACACACACATATATATATATATATATATATATATATATATATATATATATATATATATATATAAATCAATCTATAAATCCTGACCCTATGACATATGTTGACAAAATGTATCAAGATCAACTGAAACCCAAAAATGTTTCCTTTCGACAGGTAACCCGAATCCTCTTGTGCCTCGAGTCGATGAAGGAATTCGACATGTGTGGCTGGTACAGACTCGACTACAGCGCCTTTGTATCGGTGAGCATCTAAATATCAGAGTTATTATTATCATCACTATCCTTACATGTCATGGGGTCCTATGACTTGTTAGAGAGTACTACATTGGATCCTTCTATCTGGTTACGGTTCACTTTCCCTTTGCCTACACATACACCGAATAGTCTGGCCTATTATTTCCAGATTCTTCTCTGTCCTCATACACCAGACAACACTTAGATTAACAAACAATTCTACTTCACCCAAGGGGTTAACTACTCCACTGTAATTGTTCAGTGGCTACTTTCCACTTGGTAAGGGTAGAAGAGACTCTTTAGCTATGGTAAGCAGCTCTTCTAGGGGAAGGACAATCCAAAATCAAACCATTGTTCTCTAATCTTGGATAGTGCCATATTATTATTATTATTATTATTATTATTATTATTATTATTATTATTATTATTATTATTATTATTATTACTTGCTAAGCTACAGCCTTGGTTTCCCTGTCGGGGCCCCTGGGCTTATAGCATCCTGCTTTTCCAACCAGTGTTGTAGCTTAGCAAGTAGTAATAATAATAATAATAATAATAATAATAGTAGTAGTAGTAGTAGTAGTAGTAGTAGTAGTAGTAGTAGTAGTAGTAGTAGTAGTAGTAGTAACAAAAATAATAATAATAATAATAATAATAATAATAATAATAATAATAAATGACCCACCGGATGTAATTTTAATAACAGTCAAAGTAAAACAATAAAGATTCTATGGAAGGGACTGATAGCTATTCATTTAGAGGCCTCAAAGAGTCCCCATTAATTAATCCTCACAAGGTGAACTGTAGGCACTAATAAATGATATTTGCAAAACCCCTTTGGCCCCAAAACTTAAAAAGATTTTTATTGTAAGCGGATTTGTCTTTCAATTGAACTTTCTGCATTACAGTAGTGAAAGAAATAGATATCTGTTTGAGGCTCAAGGTGAGGATGGCAGGTTCATCCTTGCCAAGATTCTTGGATAGGATGTGTCCTACATTATTATTATTATTACTAGCCAAGCTACAACCCCAGTTGGAAAAGCAAGATGCTATAAGCCCAAGGGCTCCAATAGGGAAAAATAGCCCAGTGAGGAAAGGCTTTATTTTTGGCTTTATTACAGAAGCAGGTCTTCTGGAAGATATTTAACTTTTAAAATAACATCTTTTATGGTTTTAATTGAATATTCTTCTCTTTATTTTTTTATTTACAATATACGATATCGGCGTCAATGACCTTAGATGTCAGGATGCCAGAAAATCTCAAAATAACATCTTTTATGGTTTTAATTGAATATTCTTTTATTTATTTTTTTATTTACAATAAATGATATTGGCGTCAATGACAAATGTTAGGATGCCAGAAAACCTCAAATCAATCAATCAATCAATCTCCATTTCTTTCAGTGCCTGAGCTTGGTGACAACCTACATGGTGATCCTGCTGCAGGTCGGATGGAATCCTGTCAACTTAACAGGATCCGAAGGAAACACAACAAAAAAGGACGGATGAGTTCCTACATGTGCATCGACGCTAACTTCGACTTCGTGTTAAATGAGAATTCTTTGTAAACAATTTAGAGAGAGAGAGAGAGAGAGAGAGAGAGAGAGAGAGAGAGAGAGAGAGAGAGAGAGAGAGAGAGAGAGAGAGATCTAATTGTTGTATACTATGCTCAATAATGTTTTGACTTCATATTTAATTTGGAATTCTTTGTAAACAATTCAGTAATAATTGAGAAATGAAGCTTGAGAGAGAGAGAGAGAGAGAGAGAGAGAGAGAGAGAGAGAGAGAGAGAGAGAGAGAGAGAGAGAGAGAGCCTAATTGTTGTATACTATTCTCAATAATGTTTTGACTTCATATTTAAAGGGATTTCTTTGTAAACAATTCTGTAATAATGGAGAATTAAAGCTTGAGAGAGAGAGAGAGAGAGAGAGAGAGAGAGAGAGAGAGAGAGAGAGAGAGAGAGAGAGAGAGAGATGGGTGTATTACCAGGAGGATTGGGAGGATAGAATAATGAAGAATTTGTATCAGGAGAGAGAGAGAGAGAGAGAGAGAGAGAGAGATCTAACTGTTCTATACTATTCTCAATAAAAGAGAGAGAGAGAGAGAGAGAGAGAGAGAGAGAGAGAGAGAGAGAGAGAGAGAGAGATCTAACTGTTCTATACTATTCTCAATAAAAGAGAGAGAGAGAGAGAGAGAGAGAGAGAGAGAGAGAGAGAGAGAGAGAGAGAGATCTAACTGATCTATACTATTCTCAATAATGTTTTACTAAAATTAACAACTAATTTACCATTAAAATCTGACAAAGACCTTGAGAGATAATTTCTTTCATCTGGGCAACAAATGAAATGAAAATTAATTTTCTCTATTGTCTTATGGTACCAGAGACCGAGATACATACTAAAGGGAAATTAATGAATCAAATGAGTTAATATCAAAATAATAAAATACTTAAGAATGTAATGAAATTCAATTAATTTGTCCACAGAGGCTTAGAGCACTGGGAATGTAATGGCCTATTGGAAAAGTCCTTGCCTAGCATTCTCCTGGACGGGAGATTGAGTCCCTTTCAGATTCGATAATTTCTTGTAGTGTCTGCAACCTTACTAACCCTTGTTCTCTAGTCTTAGGTAGTGCCATAGCCTCTGTACCATGGTCTTCCACTATATTTGGTTAGAGTTCTCTAGCTTGAGGGTACACTCGGGCACACTATTCTATCTAATTTCTCTTCCTCTTGTTTTGTTAAAGTTTTTATAGTTTATATAGGAGATATTCATTTTGATATTCTTGAAATATCTATTTTTTTTCATTTTTCCTTTCCTCACTGGGCTATTTTCCCTGTTGAAGCCGCTGGGCTTGTGGCATTCTGCTTTTCCAACTAGGGTTGTAGCTTAGCAATCAATAATAATAATAATAATTGATTAATATAATACGACAGAATCACCCGTTAGATTTTACACTGTCGACTTTGCAACTGACGATTCCAACGGAGCATGAGAGAGCGGACAATTCTCCCCTATAGTCAATTCTTTTTAGCGAGGCAGATCTGCACCGACTCGCAGAGGTGCCATTTCAGCTAGGAAATTTTTCCTGATCGCTGATTGGTTGGACAAGATAATTCTAACCAATCAGCGATCAGGAAACTTTTCCGAGCTAAAAGCGCACCCATGCGAGTCGGTGCAAATCTGCCTCACTAAAAAGAATTGATTATAGATAATAATAAACAGAAATTCTTATAAGATATTTATTTGACAATGATTTAATGTGAATTTTTCATATGTTCTTTAAAGAACTTTAACGCTATTGACGCTCAATACCACCCAGTACTCTAGAAGTTTTATCCCAGCTGTGACCAAGTTGTGGAATGATCTTCCTAATCGGGTAGTTGAAGCAATAGAACTTCAAAAGTTCAAAGTTGCAGCAAATGTTTTGATGTTGACCAGGCTAACATGAGTCTTTTTATAGTTTATAAATCAAATATCTGTTTTAATGTTGTTAATGTTTTTAAAATATTTTATTTAAATTTTCATTACTCATATTGTTTATTTATTTCCTTATTTCCCTTCATCACTGGGTTATTTTTCCCTGTTGAAGCCCTTGGGTTTATAGCATCTTGCTTTTCCAACTAGGGTTGTAGCTTAGCTAGTAATAACGACAATAATAATAATAATAATAATAATAATAATAATAATAATAATAATAATAATAATTGATTAATGTAATAGAAATATTATTTCCTTTCCTCACTGGGCTATTTTTCCATGTTGGAGCCCTTGGGTTTATAGCACCTTGCTTTTCCAACTAGGGTTGTTGCTTAGCAAGTAATAATAATAATAATAATAATAATAATAATAATAATAATAATGATAATAACAAATAATGATAATGAATAATAATAATAAATAATTATAAATAATAAAAATAATAATAAATAAATATATAAATAATAAAAATAATAATAAATAAATAATACATAAATAACAAAAATAATAACAATAACAAAAACAACAACCATAACAATAACAACAAAAACAACAACAACAACAACAACAATAATAATAATAATAATATTTCTCATGACCATCGCATGAAAGAATATAATTCACCACCCTCACCAAAATCCATTTTCTTAGATATTTCTACTCAAGAATAATCAAATAATCTACGAATACTCACTTGCCCTATGGCCTCCACTACCTAACCCAGAAGCTCACAAAAAAAAAAGAAGAAGAAGAAGAAGAAGAAGAAGAAGAAGAAGAAGAAGAAGAAGAAGAAGAAGAAGAGGAAGAAGAAGAGGAAGAAGAAAGAATTGTTCAATTCGCAGGGCCATAAAATAACACCTTGAAGGAGACCCCGTTATGTCTGGCGCAGCGTTGCCATGTTTCCTAAATGAGAAAAGACAAACTTCTAATCAATTGTAGCTTTAAAAGGCCTATTCATTAGTAATAAAGGCCAGATATATAGCATTTAAGGACAACCTTTTCTTTGCATGATGTTACTAAAGGCTAAGCAGTTTTTAAAAAGGCCAAATTTGGGGTTATTTGGCCTGAAAGAGGCCAATCTGGCAACCCTGCCTAGCGGGGTTCAGAGCAGGGTTGCCAGGTTTTCTAAATGAGAAAAGGTCAATTTCTAATCAACAGAGGCTTTAAAAGGCCAACCCATTAATAGAAAAAGGTCAAAAATATAGTATTTAAGGCTCGGCTTTTTTCATATTACTAAAGGCCAACCTATTTAAATACAAAAAGGTCAAATTTGAGTTTTTTTTGGCCGGAAAAAAGGCCAATCTGGCAATCTGGTCTGGCGGGGTTCAGAGGCACATGCTCAATCACTCAGACGTCTGCACTCGTAGAAGCACACATCGTCGCCTAGTGGTTGAGCCTCAAAAGTTTGGAGGTGGGATCAAGAATACGTCTCTCTTGGTTTATTTATTATGGATAATAATTCGAGTTATAGATAGTGTTAATAGAATTAATAGAGTAATAGCAATGATAATTATTATTATATTGACCCTTGTGAAAATAATAGAGTAATAACAATAATAATAATAATTATATTATCCACAGTGAAAATCAAAATCTGGACAGTGAATTTTGTTCAAGGTTATGCTTTGTGTGATACATATTTATTCGAAACAGTAAAAAAAGTTATGCTTTGTGTGATACATACCTATTCAAAACAGTAAATAACAAATTATGCTTTGTGTGATACATAACTATTTGAAACCGTAAAAAAAAGCAAAAAAAAAAAAAAAAAAAAGATAGATAAATAAACAACGGTGCTACAAATTGTGTGTTAATGCAATGATTTTTATTTTTGTGGCCCCAGAATGTTGACGTGAATATCATAGTGAAAATTAACCTATTATGCTGTTCGTTAATCATTTTTTATTCTGCCAATGAAGCCATAAGAAACATATATATATATATAAGGTCTATGGCCATATCATAAACAGGTAAGTGTTATTATTCTTATGTACTCTCCTTCACAACGCAAAGTATAAATGAAATTCACCGCTTAATAAAAAAATAAATATTATTACATATTTTGGTTAGTTTTAAATTATGAGCTCTTCAAAATTATTTAAATTTTTTCCAAATTATATTCTCAAAATAAATGATATACACATGCCTGCGCACAAACACACACACACAAATATATATATATATATATATATATATATATATATATATATATATACATACAGTATACACACACACACACACACACATATATATATATATATATATATATATATATATATATATATACAGTATATATATATATATATATATATATATATATATATATATTATATATGTTTGTGTGCACGTAGGGATGAAGTGACCCAAGAAAATTCATAGAAGTACTGCATACTGTATTTGCATGTGCGTTATGTATTCTTACAATATCTATACATACACCTGTGAATTGACATCCAAGTTTGCAAAAAAAAAAAAAAAAAAAAAAGTGAAATTAGACAGGGGAGAACCAAGGTTTTTATATTAAATATGAAGTACACCGTTATAAAAACCGTAATTCTAATCTGAAATTCTCCGTAAAAATAAAGTTCTCAGCCGTATTTCAGTAAAATACAGGAGACCGTAAATTTTACCCTACTTTGTAATTATCTTTCACGAGTTAGTGGCCGTAACATCACTCCTTTACGTTAATATATGTTTTTAAACGGTAAATGCCTGGCAACATTTATTCCAGAATTTTTACTTTTTTTTTTTTTTGGCAAATTTTAAACAGCGTAGTTAAGAGAGAGAGAGAGAGAGAGAGAGAGAGAGAGAGAGAGAGAGAGAGAGAGAGAGAGAGAGAGAGAGAGAGAGAGAGAGAGTTTACTTCATAAATCGTAATATTTATTATTTGCTACTAATTACAATGAAAAATAATTCTGTTAGTTTCATCTTCCATAATTTCCTTAATAAGTCTAATTCCTGTGTGAAAATGAATCCTAACAGGACCCCCAGAAGGATGAAGCAGTTTCTCGCTCTTTCAATGGACACTATGCAACGGTCGACAGTGTTTCTAATTGTCCTTTGCTTGACAGTTGATTCTATAGATGGGCTTTTGCATGACGACACTAGCAACAGGGATCACCTGGTCCCATCTTACGATTCTTCTGAAGCGGCTGAGCTAGGCGACCTGGATGCGTTCAACAAGAGAGCGGAACAAGTAAGAAAGCGCCTTCTAGTATAGTATAGTTTATAGTTTATAAAGGAGATATTTATTTCAATGTTACTACTCTTAAAAATTTAATTTTTCCCTGTTTCCTTTCTTCACTGGGCTATTTTCCCTGTTGGAGCCCCTGGGCTTGTAGCATTGTGCTTTTCCAACTAGGTTTGTAGCTTAGCAATTAATAATAATAATAATAATAATAATAATAATAATAATAATAATAATAATAATAATAATAGTATCACATTACTTAGAAATAGGGTTTTTTTTGTGGAATATATTTCGACCTAATGCATCCTTATGAAATATTTTTCATGAATAATTTTTCTTTTACAGAGACATGTAGCCAAATATTAAAAAATAATTATAAAGATACGTGCAATTTCAGACTTTTAGATTTATACTGATAACAGACGTCTGTGAAGCACTTATCTTTAATAGGAATGCCCATACATCCTGTTATGGACAGTCATAGCAATGTAAGTAAGATACCTCCTTTCTTTCTCTAATTTCAGGTATCTAGCAACTCTAGAAAATACTTGGTTCCTCCGAGAGACAAACAAAACGTTGAGGCAATAAATCCCAAACCATCTAGCCTCTATGAAGACCAAATCACAGGTGATAAAGCCAATAGGCATGAATTTGACATCTCCGATACCCAGCGAGAAATGGTCCAACTTCTTCGCCAGCGCGACTGGCGTAGTGTTGTAAGGGATCCAGCATTTCGTGAACTCCTCAAGAAAGAAATGGCAGAAAGTCTAACAGCAAGCAATTTTGGTCAACATTTGGATACCATCATGGACGATGCCGCGGCATCTGCGGAGCGCGTAGTTGAGGAAACTGGTATGGATGAGCTTAAGATAATTGATAGAGTCATAAGTGAAGCTCAGGATAAAGGATTGGACCCTACAAAAGTAAGGGGATTGAGGGAGCAATTGGAATCAGCTGGTCAGAGTGTAGTTGCGGAAACTGGTATGGATAGGCTTAAGATAATTGATAGAGTCATCAGTGAAGCTCAGGATAAAGGATTGGACCCTACAAAAGTGAGGGGATTGAAGGAGCAACTGGAATCAGCTGGTCAGAGGAAATCCCGGCAAAATAGCATTTACGACGTCATCGACGGCGTTAACTATCAAAATAATCAACCGGCGAATAACTACGCGCCTCCATTTGCTATGATACCTTTGCATCAAATGATGGATTATTTCCAAGCTCTTAACCGAGAATACTCTTCACCGTCTAGTAGCTATTCAGCTCCTCCCAGTGACAGCTATGGAGCTCCACCAAGTGATAACTATGGGGCACCACCATCTCCGCCAAAATACGTCCCTCTCCCTGGCGTCAAAGGCCCAACGTTTTACCCAAAACCCCCCATTGAAATATGTCCTTCAGGACATGGAGGTGTCTTTGCATTCTTTGCATTCGTTACCCTGGCCCTTACTCTGATGATTGATTTCACCCTCAATATAATGATTGACATCAACACCACAGGTCTCTTCGGTGGTTTTGGAGGTTTAGGTGGTGGCTCAGTCATCAATAACAATAACAACAATAATAACAATAACAACAACAATAATGACAATAACAACAACAATAATAATAACAACAACAATAACAATGGCCGCGCTTTCAATCTGTTTCCGAATGAATTTGGTGGGCTTGACATTGACTGGTCTACTGTGAATGATCTAGATCTCATAGACCATGAGTCTCTGTCAAGAGCAAGACACTCTAGAGATACTACGAATTACCTACATTCAAGTATAAACAAACAGCCCTTCAGAACCCAAATGGATCGACCGACAATCATATTCGATATATGGAAAAAGTTCTTGCCAAGAGGACTGACGTTTTCCGACTCGAACACAATACCTAACATTGCAACAGTAGCTACTGAGTTTGAGAAATTTGCCTTCTTGATGAACTATCCAACTTATGGTGCGAATAATGAAGAGAGTTTTAATTTTCCTGAAAGATATGAGGTGTACGACTTGCAGCACAAACTAACTAGCTTGGACACTAAGCAAGATGTCCACTCTAAGCATTACAAGGTTTCTCCAGATGTTGAGCTTTTGACTAGCATACTTAGCACTGAAGACAATTATGATTTTGGTTTTGATTACGATATGGTGAACATCAGCAATAATTGGGGGACTACAGGCTTATATTTTGAGCCAGATTATGGACCGCAGAAGTTGATCAAGTCAACATCCACAGAAGGAGTCATGTTTACTTCTGCTTTACCAAATTCCACAAATTACTTCAACGAAGACGAAACATACCTAAGAGACCTTAACATAACATTAATAGATGAAGATGATGAATACATGGACGCAGAAGAGGAGCAGGAGGAAATGGAAGAAGACAGATATGAAGAGGATAATGAAAATATGAGTGAAAACGAAGAAGAGGATGATGACACACTTGACCTCACAGGTGAACCAGTTAGTTGGGATGAAGATCTCTTGAATATGGAGACATATGATGAAGAAGACATCTATTATCAAGACGATGGAAAGGCCCCTTACGCTGAGAAGGATGTTCTGTATGTAGATGAAAATGCCTTCAATAACACTGATGATGGCGATGATATTGAATCCCATATGGAGCAATATTGGTCGTCAAAGAATATGACTACGACAAAGGTCAAAGAGAAACTTGACAGAACCTTAGCCAAGGAAGAAAAACATAAGAAACGTTTAGAAAGAATTAGACGAAAGAGAGAGAAGAGATGGGCGAAATTCAAGCCTGAAGATGTTCCAAATGAACATTACGAAACGTTTATTTTTCCTAATAATAAGGCGAGTATTATTTTAGTGTGTATACTTTTGTCCCTATAAATATAATTACTTTTGTAATGCTTCACAGCATTGCAAATGACTAAGTAATCACACAAAGTAATCACACTCAGATCCTAACTTGAATTGGAAAATATTACCATGGAAATAGAGAAAACATCTTTCAGTAGAAGAGCACAAAAAGGAGGGCACACCCATTTGTTTGTTGTCTTTCTACCAGTTCAGACTGTTCTGAGAATGTTGATGTTAGAAACTAAAAATTAGTAATTAGGTTAATGAAAATTTCTAATAAATCAAATCTTATACAAATTAACTCTAAGGAAAACAAAAATTGACTGCAGTGTACAATTAACCCTTTGAATCCAATAACACATTCTACATCTGGCAATTTCTTTCCAAGACGAATACATGAAATTACCTTCAATCACAGATGGGCAAACCGGATAAGACTGGTTCCACCACGTTCAAAGCTGTACTCACACTTGCAAACACAGGAAGTTGCCAGTTAGTAATTTTAAAACATAGGGAGTTGCCAGTTAGTAATTTTAAAACATAGGAAGTTGCCAGTAAGTAATTTTATAGAGTATATGTATACATACTTCACCATGAAGAAGTATTTCGATCAAATAGTTAATGTCTCTCCAGACATTTGAACGTACCTCATACTTATTCATTTCAGATCAACCTACGCCGTTTGTGTACCAGTGGTAAGAACTGCCACGCCGCATCAGTACGAGCGTCGCTGCTCGTAACTCGAGGATACATCCTCTCGTTGGCCGAGACGAAGCCCCTTTGCAAGCTGTGGGTGCTCTGCAAGGCAGCCGCAGCTGCAGCAACTGAAGGTGCCATAGGAGCTCTGGCTGCTACGCTAACGAGGTAATATCTGGATTCTCTTATCGACCTCGGATCAGAGTTCCAAGGCGAAACCACTCAAAAACAATAGCTTCTGACCGGCCAGGAATCTAACCCTGGTCAAGGAAACTTTTATCACAGTGACATAGCACTTAGCTAAGTGCTATATCACTGTGATAAAATAGTAATAGTAATAGCAGTAGTTACAGTAGTTGTTGTAGTAACAGCAGGAATAACAGCAGTTGTAGTAACAGCAGTAGTAACAGTAATTGTTGTAGTAACAGTAGTTGTTGTAGAAACAGCAGTAGTAACAGCAGTAGTTGTAGTAAAAGCAGTAGTAGTACAGTAGATGTAGCTATGAGGCAATTATCACTTTTTCATTTTAAGACAATGAAAATATGAAAATTTCTACTATGATTTTCTATTTACTTTCTATTAACAAGTGTTGTTTCGACAATTATCTTATTAATATTTCTTAATAATAGTCTTCTGGGATGTCAGGAACTTTCATATCAAATGTCATTAGCAGGCAATTCTTATATAAAGCCTGACTAAAATTTAATAAAAGATGTAAAAAAAATTTATACTATAATGAAATTGCTCTTCTACCCATAGTGGCCTCGCAAGCCGGTTTCCAACCCTACTGCCCGGAATAGACCTACGGACGCTCGTCACAGCAAGGAACGTAGGCCTGAGAACTTCCGACTGCTCTCGCTTCTCAGATGACAAATGCAACTTGGCCCAGCAAGCATTCGACAAGATGATGTGAACAAGCCAGTTTTGGCATCGTAAGAACAGTAGAATATATGTGAATGCCAATTGCCACAAGAAAATATTTTTGTAGAAAAGTTAAAAAAGTTAAAGTTGCGGGTTTTAGGTCTCCCCTGAGACGATCTACATCATCTCCTCGGGCGACCATAAGCCAGCAGGGACTATCACTAGCCCCCTCTAACCTCCCCCCCAGGCGCCACCCTGGGGAGTACACGCCCCCCCCTCACCCCGGTAGAAGGTCTCACACTATTTGCGTCCTAGCGGGGACGCAAACTCGGGACCTCTGAAACAGAAGCCCGCGACGCTACCAACCTAGCTATCCGGAGTGGCGCACCTACACTGAACGGTCTACGATATTATCCGAACGTTATACTCCTGGTTATCTGACATTATTTAAATTTACATGATAAAATCTAGGGGTAGATATAGGCATCATGTTAATCAATCTATTGACTTTCACATTATGTTATCAATTAGGCATCATGTTAATCAATCTATTGACTTTCACATTAATTATCTTATCAATTATATCTTACGGATGAGTTAATTTTGATCAATAGGATGTCTACCCAACGTTCTACAGACCCTGATTAACCATTGGAGAAAATAAATTTGTATCTGGATAGTCAAGATGTTGATGAAGTACATTAATTTTTCATTAATATAAGTATATAATTTGAATTACAATATCAAAGTATGAACTATTAAAAGATCTCTTATCCACAGATGCTTTCATTCTTACAATACATTTTTTACCTCCGCCAACGAAGTTGGAAGGAGGTTATTGTTTTCGCCCGTTTGTGTGATTGTGTATGTGTTTGATAATAACAGCTTCCTGGCTACACTTTAAATCGTAGACCAATGAAAC
>NW_027170923.1:77500-150000 GCF_036898095.1 Palaemon carinicauda
CAATTATTTCCATTAAGATAGTTGTAACAAAAAAAAATGAATCAACAAATTTCAATCTACTTCCTATAATTGACTTCAAGTGAGAGAAACAGTAAATAAAATTGGGAATTTAGAGCCCATTTTTTTTATTAGAAAGTGCAAAAATAACCCCGGCCAAAAGAATTATCAATTGTCATACCCGAACTGGGAACTTCAACCGATTCGCAAAGTATTTAAAATCAACCAACTCGCATAACTAAATTAGTTACTATTTCTATACAAAAAAGGACAAACAGGGGAATACATAACCTCCTCTCAACTTCGTTGGTGGAGGTAATGATTTAGGATATATACAAATTCGAAAATACCGTCAGAAAAAATAAATATATGGATATAGGCTAGGTTAGATCAGAATATATATATATATATATATATATAAGTGTGTGTGTATATTTTAGCCAAAAACTTGCTCTTTGTAATACGTACAGTATATGGTAGATTGCCTGACAAAAAGAAACCCTAAAATCACCTTAGGCCATGAAAAATTAGCCAAAACCAATATGGCCAGTGGAGATTGTGAGATTAGAATTAATGATAGGGCGTTCCCCGTAAGGGACGCGTTGGGACCTCGCCTGATCCCTCCGAAGCAAAGGTGGATGGACTGTATCAAGGATGACCTTCGATCAAAGGGATTAACCGGTGATGAAGTGTGGGACAGAGGTAGATGGAGAACGCTGGCCAGAAACATCGACCCCACATAAAAGTTGGAAAAGATGCAGACAAAGAAAAAGAAGCTGGCTACATCTACATCCGGCAAATAATAACATCCGCATCTGGACAGGTCTTAACATAAATTTGATGTCATAATATCCGTAACATAAGTCTTTTATCAAGGACAAACCTTAAGCGAAAAGCCTTTTTCGTTATTCCATTAACATCTGGGCACATTTCCAACACATGACTAAAGGTGATTTCTTGTCGCTGACTGTTGAAAAAAGGGACGATTGATTCTGTTATAGCAAGTTTAAAATTTCAGAGGAGTTTAAAGGCCGCTCATGAATGGCAGAGGCAAGGGACAGTGATATTGTCCTATCAATCAGGACAATGACCTAGAGACTGACCATATATCATATATCAGCGCCCAAGCCCCTTTCCACCCCAGCTAGGACCAGGGAGGGCCAGGCATTGGATGCTGATGACTCAACAGATAGGCCTAGAAGCTCCCCCAAACCCCCATTCTTAGCTTAAAAGGATGGTGAGCTTGCCGACAATACAAGAAACTATCGAGCTAAAGCGGGGATCGAACACCAATCCGCAGATCGTCGAGCAGACAGGGATGTTTCCAATAGGCTACCAAGTTATGAAGAAGTAAAAGTGTTCGGTAAAGATACTAAAACAAAAGGGATACGAGGCTAGGAGCAGACAGCATCTAATAGAGAGTTGCTCAGTTTAGTGATTTCTAGCGCTAAGTTATAATATTTCTTCCTAGATTTCTGAAATTCAGTCCTCATTAGAATCACACTTTTTTCACTAGTTTTCAGTTTTCTTTATATCTCACCATGATAAAGGTACAATTCTAACATCTTCCTATATCGGCTCCTCCCTATAAATTTGAAGGGTAAACAAGCTAGTGAAGGCACACTGGATGTTTTGTGACAGTGACGATGTCTAAAATCCAAATACACCATAAACAAAATCACCAGTGAAAATCATTTACTGAACTACAAATTAATTAAGATTTTACAGGGATAAAAATGCTTTAAATTCAAACTAAATGTTTGGATAAATACCATAGGCTGAACAATATTATTATTATTACTTGCCAAGCTACAACCCTAGTTGGAAAAGCAAGATGCTATAAGCCCAAGGGCTCCAATAGGGAAAAATAGCCCAGTGAGGAAAGGAAATAAGGAAATAAATAAATGATGAGAATAAATTAACAATAAATCATTCTAAAAACAGTAACAACGTCAAAATGGATATGTCATATATAAACTATTAACAATGTCAAAAACAGATATGTCATAAATAAACTATAAAAAGACTCAAATAATGACCATTTACAATGATGGCTTGGTAAATATTTACCATGTTACCAGTGAACGTAAAAAACCAAACTTCAAGTTACTTAACCCAACCTAGGAAGTTATGCCCTTGCTAATATTATTAGTTCAGCAGAGGCTAAACAAAAACTTAAATGACTATCAAATAATGACCATAGATAGCTTGGTAAATATTTACCAAGTTACTAGTGAATGTAAAAAAAAAAAAGAAAAAAAAAACCCTGAAGTTACTAACCCAACCTAGGAAGCTATGCCCTTGCTCATTAGGGAGACCCCATCACACCAAATAAAGATACCAGACTGGTATGAAAGATAAATATAAGTGAAGAATAAAATTAATGAAACTAATAATATGAACACGAGTATATAATGTACAGCACAGTAGTGATGGTTTTGAAACTAAGGTATAAAAGGGCAGGAAAAATGCTAACCCTTTGATAGATCGCCTTAGCCCTTCTCATAAGCCTCTTGAAATCAAGGGCAAATTACAAGGAACGAAGTGAGCCCTTAACTCTCCAAGTGAGAGAATTCTGGGTATTATTATACTGTATTACAGGGCAATGTAACCTAGGAAAAAAACTACTTTTTCTTATAGAAAAAATTACATTCTCTTCGAAAATGACACTTGTCCCCATCGCAAATGAATAGTTTCAGAAATATATATATATATATATATATATATATATATATATATATATATATATATATATATATATATATATATATATATATATATATATATATATATATCCTACGATAAATTCTGACCCATGCTAATGGAAGGTCATGGTACTATAAGAAATATGACACTAAATATTTGTTTAATTTTGGATATCCTTCTATCATATAATTACCTTTTACTAAAATAGTTTCTACACACTGAACCACTGTGTATGGAAGTGTTAAAAAACAAGATAAAGTGTGTGTAAGCAAAGTAAAGACTTTTCTAGAGTAAAATAGTTTCCAGTGTGAAGGAGTGTGAAGAAAGAGGACCTATGCTTAAAGACAGATCCTGCAGGAAACAGTCCTTGAAAAAAGTCCAACTGCAGTGACACATAGGCCTACATGTTTATTTTGCTTTTTTATTTACGATGCTACACAAGTTCCTTAATCCACTAGCTCCTAATTTTATCAGCCTGTGGTTAGGCCATGAAATGACCTGCGTAGGCTGTGCATGTCAGTTGCCACCAATGTTATGCCTCGGATAACAAAATATTATTCTGGTAATTTTTTTGGAAAATTTACAGTTTCATCCATTATGGGAAATCTATTATAATAATATATTTCCCGAGTAAAGCAAGTCTTTTGTAGTATTTCTGTAAAATATTATCTGTCGCAAATGCCTAGTTCTTCATATATCGACGATCAAACTCACGCTACTCATGTCTTCCTCCCAGATTTTTTCTAAGTCTGTTGTTATTGTTGACTGTGTCTTGTATTTGCTTAAATGAGCCCTGTAACCACTATAATCCGCTGACAAACTAGTCCACTATGAAGTCTTACACGTTTGGCCAATCAGAGCGCCTGTCCACTATGACGTCATACATGTTTGGCCAATCACAGCGCGACATTACAACAGCGCCACAATACAATATCTTCCCAGGCATTTCATTTCGTTTTTAGACATGGAGACCGTAGAAAGGGCGTCATCTCATGTTGCACAAGAAGTTGAAATTCCATTTTCTTGTCCTGACTGTTTCGTAACTTACAATGAATTTGTTGAAAAACTAGTGCATTTGTGCCAGACACACAATTTAATTTTACAAAATCAAAATTGTCTTGCATGTCAAGGAACATTCCCAACGGCTTCACGTTTTCCTCAAAGCAGCAGCACATCTTGATGAACCAACAGTTTAAGGTAAGCTTCATTAATTTATAGAGTATATTATAATGGTGATAGTATAACGATGTATGCAGCAGTACCATCACTTTGGATTTGGTTTGATGGATGTGTTAGGTAGTGGCTGTAAGGGGGGGTGGCCTCGCAGGGGTAGGCCTAGGTAGGGGTACAGGGCCCTAGGTTAGGTGGTTGTATTAGGTTCGGTAGTGTCCCAAAATTCACTGTGGCCTTAAGGGGGGGTCGCCCCCCCCCCCGGTAGGCCTAGGTAGGGGTACAGGGCCCCTAGGTAGGGGTACAGAGCCCCTAGGCTAGGTTAGGTGGGTTTATTAGGTTCAGTAGTGCCCTGAAAATCACTGTGGCCTTAAGGGGGGGTCGAAGGGGGGGTCGCAGGGGGGGCAGAGCCCCCCGGTAGGGCTAGATAGGGGTATAGGGGGAGGGGTGGTGGAAGGATAAGTATTCATTTATTGCAAATATCATTTGACGCCCCCCCCCCCCACCCAAAACCCCGGTTCCCACCTGGTGTCCCCCATAATTGTTGGGATGAAGTAGGGTCTTTCTGCATTCTAGAACAACTTAGTAAATCTCCAAATCGGATGGTTTGCGGTCAAAATAAACGTTAAATTCGTTGGAACTACACTATTTCTGATACAACAAATATATTTTTATTCCAGTTTCCCCATAATGGATGAAACTGAAAATTTACCATTTTTTATTATACAAATCTAGGGAGATTTTTAAATTTACACGTAATGCCAATAGTTAAACCAAGTGGGTTACTGTATGTAGGCAAACTCATTGTTTATGATGACATAGTGTTCTCATGCCATAAAAGGTACAACTATAAAAGTAACACAAGAAAGACTGGAATTACAAGAAATCAAATAAGCTCAACTTACATTTCATTACGACACAGAAAATGGTGTCTTGCTTCATGAAAGTTTGTCACTTCAGCAATGATCATTTAAATTTGACGCAACACTAAAAGAGAAAGACAACACTATTTCACCCCCAGCCCCATAAATATCGACGCAACACAAAGGAATTTCGGCAACATTTGCCAATAAACACTCGGGATACAGTAACACAAACAACACAATTTCACGCGATGACAACTCTACACCAGGGTTGCCAGGTTTTCTAAATGAGAAAAGGTCAATTTCTAATCAACAGAGGCTTTAAAAGGTCAACTCATTAATAGAAAAAGGTCAAAAATATAGTATTTAAGGGCCGGCTTTTTTCATATTACTAAAGGCCAACCTATTTAAATACAAAAGGTCAAATTTGAGTTTTTTTTGGCCAGGTTTGCCAGGATTTGTAAATGAGAAAAGGCCAACTTTTAATTAACCGCGGCTTTAAAAGGCCAACCCGTTAGTGGAAAAGGGCCAAATATATAGTATTTAAGACCCGCCTTTTTTCATGAAATTACTAAAGGCCAACCAATTAAAAATATTCCAAATTTTAGGTTTTTTGGCCAGGAAAAAGGCCAAACTGGCAACTCTTCACCATAGGTCTGTGGCAAACAGTGTTGCCAGATGGGTTAGTCTAAAAATTCCTAAAACTTATGATAAAAAATCCCCAAAACCACCCAAAAATCTCCAATTCCAGAAATATATTTTCTTCTAATATAGAATTTACTCACTATACTTCATGTAATTGTAAGTAAACTAATTGCAACAATATAAAGTTTTACTCATCTCTGTTTCTTCTTCATAGAAATATGTACAGAATATTGCCACCAGTCCTCCAAAATCTCCAAATCTAAGGATAAATTCCCAAATGTAGGAATAGATGCCCAAATCTAGAGATAAATTCCCATATCTGGCACCACTGGTGTCAAAGATTATATAATAATCAAGGAAAATATAAAGGCTCAAAATACGAATGTTAATACACTAGTTGGCAACTCAAAAGTGAACATGATAGTTTGACCACTCGGTATACAGGTGGCGTTGTTGTAGGTATACATCGTTTGTCGTCTGTTTGTTTACATTTAGAATTTGACAGTTTTGACAGCCCTTTCACCCCCAAAGGACGTACCGGTACGTTCTTGCAAAACACAGTTAATTACATATTTTTATATATTTTTGATAATTTTATGAGAAACTTCAGGCATTTTCCAAAAGAATGAGACCAACCTGACCTGTCTAGGACAAAAATTAAGCCTGTTAGAGCAATTTTAAAAAAATATATAGCAAAATGTGCTCGAAATTTAACCTTATGGTGGGGGTAAAAGGGAAACACACGAAATCATGGCGCCAGCAGTGAATTAGTCACACAGTGTGGTTTTTGCAATAAAGGAAAAGAAACCGATCCTCATTGGTTACACTTTTTAGATAAACGTTGAGGGGAGAAAGTGGGAATGTAGTACTAAAAGTGATTAAAAAGTAGGTGCAGCTAGAGGCCAAAGACCTGTCACAGAGAACCCCCCCCCCCTTTTTTTTTTTATAATATACTTGGTATGAATTGGATTAGATTTATGAATTTTGGAAAAATAGTCCACCACCGGCTGGATGAAAACCAGAAGTGTAAATGAGAGTTAAGCAGAACACTAAAAAGGAGTGCGTAGCCAAGACCCAAAGAAATGCTCCAATGGCCCTCTGGCAATGGCTGATGTTGGGTAAACCGATGACGTTATCCCTCTGAGGGATATATAAATTGTTGGCTTTTGCCAGTAGGATTAAAGATTAAACAATAGGTAGTAGGTTGGCAAAAGCACCAGCCACCCGTTGAGATACTACCACTAGAGAATTATGGCATCTTTTGACTGGCCAGACAGTAATACATTGGATCCTTCTCTCTCGTTACAGTTCATTTTCCCCTTGCCTGCACATACACCGAATAGTCTGGCCTATTCTTTACATATTCTCCTCTGTCCTCATACACCTGACAACACTGTGATTACTGAACAATTCTTTTTCACCCAAGGGGTTACTGCACTGTAATTGTTCAATGGCAACTTTCCTCTTGGTAAGGGTAGAAGAGACTTTAGGTATGGTAAGCAGCTCTTCTAGGACACTCCAAAATCAAACCATTGTTATCTAGTCTTGGGTAGTGCCATAACCTCTGTACCAAGGTCTTCCACTATCTTGGGTTAGAGTTCTCTTGCTTGAGGGTACACTCGGGCACACTATTCTATTTAATTTTTCTTCCTCTTGTTTTGTTAGTTTATATAGGCTATACTTATTCTAATGTTACTCTTCTTAAAATATTTTATTTTTCCTTTTTTCTTTTCCTCACTGGGCTAATTTCTCTGTTGGAGCCCCTGGGCTTATAGCATCTTGCTTTTCCGAGGGTTGTAGCTTGGCAAGTAATAAAATTAATAATAATAATAA
The DNA here is from genome assembly GCF_036898095.1 of Palaemon carinicauda. Classification (NCBI taxonomy): domain Eukaryota; kingdom Metazoa; phylum Arthropoda; class Malacostraca; order Decapoda; family Palaemonidae; genus Palaemon; species Palaemon carinicauda. Next base: position 84,715 of record NW_027170923.1, read on the forward strand.
TAATAATAACATGGTTGAAACCACCAACTCACATTCTAGATTCTCGTAGGTCTGGAACGGGTTTATAAATTTGGTCCATGAGACCAGCCACTGGGGGCTTACATCAGAGTTGAAGTATGAAGGTAGCAAGATGGGAGAATGATGCAGGAATGAATCACATACGGTTTGCCAGGATGATTTGTTTAGAAACAAGAGGAGGAAGCATGCTGCAGGTTAAAGTTATTGAAGTGGAACAAACTGGATTGGATTAGATTCAGTTTATGAATCTAGACTACTGTATATGGCCTGGTGCTGGCACCTAGAGGTCTAATTAAATGTTTACTTTGTATTAGGGTTCTGATAAAAAAAAAAAAAAAAAAAAAAAAAAAGGCTCTTCAGCTGAAATCCTAAACTACAGAAAAACCAACACTAATCAATATGACTAAAAAAGAAAGATCAATAGAGCTAAAGACCATTCAGTTCCTTAAGTGAATAAAAATATTAAAACATTTTATTTAGATTCTAATTACTGGAAAACATTAAAAAGGCTTGATTAGATGTGATACCATAGGCTTCCACTCAGTATACAAAGCATGGAATGTTTGGACATAATTTTGAGGCATATGGCACAGGGAAGAGACCAGGATGTCCATTCAGAACCGAGGTACAACTTGGGCAAACCCCGCAGTCACGCAATAGAGTTAAAGTTAAGAGATCGGAGGTATATTAGAAAGCTAAAAAGCGAGTGCAGCTACGAACCCACTGACGGCACTAATCCAGAATGAGTGCCGAATAAAGCATGGACAATGAGAGTAGGACAATGCCTACACTTAATGGGATACCCATTAACCCTTTTACCCCCAATGGACGTACAGTACTGGCACGTTTCACAAAACTCATCCCTTTACCCCCATGGATGTACTGGTACGTCCTTGCACAAAACTGCTATTTGCATTTTTTTTTTACATATTTTTGATAACTTTATGAGAAACTTCAGACATTTTCCAAAAGAATGAAACCAACCTGACCTTTCTATGACAAAAATTAAGGCTGTTAGAGCAATTTAAAAAACATATATTGCAAAATGTGCTTGAAAAAAAAAATGCCTGGGGGTTAAGGGTTGGAAAGTTCCAATTAACCTGGGGGTAAAAGGGTTAAGGAGTGCATTGGAAATAAGAGAATGGAGAGAACCTTTATCACAATAACTCCGTCACAGAGGAGAAAGCTATTATCAAAACACTGACGACAATGATGATGACTTCCTCTGGTTAGTTCATTATTAAATATACCTGTCCGAATAGTAAATAACAAGCTTCACTATAAAAATTTATGGCAATATCCAAGATTCTTCATACATGAATATAATGTAGCTTACTTCTAGTCTAAATGAAATGCCCAAGATTAGTAGGAAAAAATTTAAAGATTTTTTTTTTCCATTTCAAAAGATAATCATAATTTTTGGGTAAATAAAAAAACTACTTCACTGTCCCTTCTTTATTCTAGCTTTACACTAAAGTTCAGTCAGCGCTAATATGATTTGCAGAGTTCAAATTACATTAAACAAATAAAATCCTATTCTTGTAGAATTCATGCTTCTGGATCCCAACAAAAAATCATCCAGTTAAATCTAGTCCTAATAAAAAATATATACAATGGGATGTAAACTAAACAGAATCAATTTTTCCTAGTATTAAAAATATAAAAAATTTTACGTGAGAATCATAGCTAATGAGTTTCAACATACTGTATAGGTAATTGAGGTACTGTATGTTGGTTTTGGAACTTAATGAAAACTTTTGTTCCCGGAGCATAATAATAGATTCATTCAAGACAAAAAAAAAAAAAAAAAAAAAACATTAAAAAGCTTCCAGTGACCTATTCACCTAAGCCAGAAGAAAATAGCTCATCACATCCATAAAGGTTTTTTGAATGGAGATGAGAATCTATCATTGAAATTAAATATAAAGCCCTGGGCAAACAGTGATACCAGACCACAATAGGTAGTGAGAATGACGGCCGATGATGTCAGAAGCAGGAAAAGCACAGGTAGTAATCTGGTAACATTGGTTGATGCCAGTATTACTATAGTCCATTTCTTTTAGCGAGTCATATTTGCACCGACTCGCAGCGGTGCCCTTTTAGCTCGGAAAAGTTTCCTGATCGCTGATTGGTTGGACAAGATAATTCTAACCAATCAGCGACCAGGAAACTTTTCCGAGCTAAAAGGGCACCGTTGGGAGTCGGTGGAAATATGACTCGCTAAAAGAAATGGACTATAGATCCATCCCTAAGCTTTTCTCGCTGCCGCATCATCAACCCTCAATCTCACTACCTACTGTGGACTGGCATCACTGTTTGCCTGTCGAGAATGCTCGATCATGTAGACGGGCCTTTATATAGAGTGCAAGTACCTCACCTGAATCTTCATAATACCCTGTATTCTGTTACTCATTTGATCTACCAGGACCAGGGCCTCCTACAACCATTACAGTGACACTGCACATGTGGTATCCTTATAACATTTACTATTCCATTTTTTTTTTGTGAAGTGGTATTTATACTGTAGAAAATATTGAATGAATTTGTTTACATTGTAGAAAATATTGAATGAAATTGAAGCCAATTCAAGGAACAAATATCTCAACATAGATATTTATTTAAAAACTGAAATTTCTTTACAAAGATTTTCCCAATTTTAATGGACTCAAAAAAAATAGTTATTTTTAACCCATCACTGATTCCAGAGCATAATTAAGCAAACCTCCCATCATCAAAAACTCCCCATTTGTATGATTCAGGGATATAAACATTTAGAACCCTATCTTTCAATAGATATTCCTTCCTGACACCAAACTAATCAGCAATTATTTTGGAAATATGAAATATATCAGGTAAATTAATTACCGCCCATTACCAGGATACTACGATAAAATAAACATCAACATTCAATAGCAGAACTAAAACTTCTTCATTTATGAATTGATTCTTTTTTTTTTTCTTACTAAAATTAAGAATAATTTACCAAACCAAACTGCAACAGGCCTAAATTTTGTGGCAAAGCTTCAAGACCTCTTATATTAGAACCCTTTAAAATACACGAATGCTCTTAATCAATTCAACTTTGGCTTATTAACTCAATATCGAACAGAAAATCCTCCCAATACCTGTAAATAAAACGGAATTGACGTTACATAATTTCAAAACCTGTGAGGGAAAAAGGTAAAAATTGAGTTTTTATGATAAAACAAAGTTTTATGAATACTTACCTTGCAGTTATATATATATAGCTATAGTCTCTGACGTCCGGCAGATCATCTCTGCCGGACATCAGAGACTATAGCCATATATAGATATAACTGCCAGGTAAGCTCTATTCATAAAAATAAATGACCAATAATAAATATCCAACATAGAAAAATATTACTGAACCGAAGCTAGCATTCTGCAGACAGCAGTAACATCCATCTCACCTCTTTGCATGAAGCAACGTATATACAGCACATCTGGCTGATGACAGCCGGCATGACTCCCTAAGAAGGGAAATCTATTCTATTTCAGTGAAATGGAGGCCTTGTGAAGCATTTTCTTAAGCATCCCTCCATAGTTGATTTCCCAGTAATTTGTATCCATAATAACTGCTAAATATCATATATACTTCTGTTTATACAATCTAAAAGACAAAAACAATAAAAACACAAGTCAGACTTTACCATTCGCAGGGGTTAGGTAACCGAGACACCAGCGAATGATTAAAAACCTTCACTAATTGCAACTCTCAATGACATTACAAAATAAATGTCTCTTGTCTTAAGAGAAAATACAAAAGTAATAGAATTTAAAAAGTTAAAGTTGCGCGTTTTAGGTCTCCCCGGAGACGACAGTCATCATCTCCTCGGGCGACCATGAGCCAGCTGGGACTATCTCTGGCCCCCTCTAACCTCCCCCCAAAGGCGCCACCCTGGGGAGTACCCCCGGTAGAAGGTCTCACACCATTCGCGCCTTAGCAGGGACGCGAACTCGGGCCCTCTGAAACAGAAGCCCACGACGCTACCAACCTAGCTATCAAATAAAGGGAGGCATTCACATTAATGTAAAACCAAATAGAAAGGAAAAAGTCATTATTGCACAAGACCTTAATAATGTACTTGTACTTTATAGTATGTATACTGTATCATTGTTAGTCTTACCATATACTCTCCTGCTACATAATTAATTCTGCTGTTCAGTATTTGGTCTTATATAAGTACCAGCCAAACTCGGTTGAGTCCCTTGTCTGGCTGGGTGGAACGTAGAGAGGAGAGGTCCCCTTTTCTGTTTCATTTGTTTGATGTCGGCTAACCCCCATAATTGGGGGAAGTGTCTTGGTATATGTATGTATAATTCAAGGCTTTTAGGTCTTTTCACAATTAAAATTCTGTAAGTGTGACTGCAGCTTAACTAAAAATAAATAGAAATCTAGTTATATATGATAAAAAACAGCATTGTTTGCTGAGTGTTATATAAATTAATTCCGAGTGTATAATAGTGTAGGGGCTTTTTGTTTTTTCTATCAGGGACTGTTCTGCATTTGGTGATACATAATTATAAGTACCCATAAATATTTCTTTATGTAAATCTAGGGCCTTTCCGCAAATAACCAAATTTGCAAATATATCAGCGAATGGTAAAGTCTACTTGCACTGTAAATGAAAAGACTATCACAATACCTAAATTACAGTGTATAATATCACTGAATGTCAGCAATGGCAATGATGAAAACCACTGTTCCAAATAAGCATTTGAAGAAAAGTACTTTTAAATCCTTTTCCTTACTAGGAAGTTATATAGAATACTAGTCAGCAATTGTGCTTTGATATACTTCCACAACACAAACCACAGAAACTTGGACCCTTTCTTTCTAGCGTAGGAAGGGAAGACATATCATATGTGAACTTGCTTTACCTCAAATGAGGTTGACATAACCTCATTTCTAGCAACATATGATATACAGTAGTACATAATATAGGCGAAATACAGTAGATACCTCTCGTAAAGTTAGGACATCGGCCAGTATAATAATAGCAAGTTCAATTTGCTCTCCAAGTCAACTCCTGTGCCACTCAAATCTCTACCAATACACTAAAATACACATTTGGTATGCTGACATCATTTAAATATTCCCAATACCTTTTCCAGGGCAGAGATTTTTCTTGTGAAGTTCCAATGTACAGTCCATTCATAAATATGAAACCTCTACTAACATATTGTATGCAACAACTGTATGTTCTTGATTGCCGTAAGGTTTCAATTTCATGCATAACACCGGATTACTGGTATACTTCACACAATATAGCAAACACAACACAGAGAATTCCCTAAGATGAGTTATGATTTTCACATAGTGCATTGTGGCACTTAACCCTTTTACCCCCAATGGACGTACTGGTACGTTTCACAAAATTCATCCCTTTACCACCATGGACGTACTGGTACGTCCTTGCAAAAAACTGCTATTTACAGTTTTTTTGCATATTTTTGATAACTTTATGAGAAACTTCAGGCATTTTCCAAAAGAATGAGACCAACCTGACCTCTCTATGACAAATATTAAGGCTGTTAGAGCAATTTAAAAAATATATATTGCAAAATGTGCTTGAAAAAAAAAATGCCTGGGGGTTAAGGGTTGGAAAGTTCCAAATAGCCTGGGGGTAAAAGGGTTAAACGACAAAAATTATCATTGAAAGTTTAGCTACAGCCAGAAAAGAGTGATAAGTCATGCCATGTCTCAAAGTTATATGAGTTGAATAATGACATCAAGATGAACAGTGACATCATAAAAAAAAAAAATCATCTCCTATGACAGCTATGTCTGCCAGCAATTCTAAAAACAAAGCCAAGAGTTTTTAACCAAGTTCAGAAACATCCGACCATTTTTCAGTTGACAATATACAAGTCACAAAAAGAAGGCATCTATAATAAAAGCAAGAAATTCAAGAAGCTATAACCTCCAACCAGTTAAAGATATAAAATAGTAAGTCATCTGAAAACTCACTGCTTAAGACTCAAATGTTTTACATTAATAACAGAAACTATAGACAGTAGGTAGCAAGGACATGTACCAACCCTGTGTCACACGATCGTACATAGTTCATTTTGTGTATATATTATGCTTGTATCTTCGCTCTTCCCTCGCACTAAAAAGAGCCTGAATAAACATGTCTGTTTTTCTCACCGGTAACGGTGTTAATTTTGAACAAGAAATTCCGGAATAAACGTCTGTTTTTCTCACCGGTAACGGTGTCAATTTTGAAGAAGAAATTTCTTGTTCAAAATCGACACCGTTACCGGTGAGAAAAACAGACATGTTTATTCAGGCTCTTTTTTTAGTGTGAGGGAAGAGCGAAGATACAAGCATAATATATACACAAAATGAACTATGTACGATCGTAGACACTAACGGGAATAATCCAAGCCATCAGTTTTGGCTCAATCACTGACATTTTGCCGGAGTGACCTCATATAGTCTCGGTATCCAGGACTTTCAACTCTTGGAAGTCCCGTTGCTTGAGTGAAATCTTTATCAATATATTTCAGTGTATATTCATTAATGCTTCTTACTTTTTAGTTTTTTTATTTAATACAACTTAATGAAAATAATAGTTTCAGAATTTGCTTACAGACTACAATGGAACATATGAATACTATGCTTTATAAATTATGTACTTATGTTTAATTCCCCACCAAAACTTCAGCTGGATTTATTGAAATAATAAAATAGCAACATGAAAGCCACAGCTCAAGGAGAAAAATCTCCCAAAAATAAGTAAATATAACTCAAAACTTATTTCCATAAAATTATCACATTTACAAACTTGTAATATCTACTCTCCCATACTCAACTTGTTAGATTCTATTGAAAAAAAAATAAAAATTTAACACAATACTGTATTTTCAATATTATAACCCTTTTACCCCCAAAGGACGTACTGGTACGTTTCACAAAAGCCGTCCCTTTACCCCCATGGACGTATCAGTACGTCCTTGCAAAAAAATGCTATAAAAACTATTGTTTTCATATTTTTGATAATTTTTTTAAGAAAATTCAGGCATTTTCCAAGAGAATGAGACCAACCTGACCTCTCTATGACAAAAATTAAGGCTGTAAGAGCAATTTGAATAAAATATACTGAAAAATGTGCTGGGAAAAAAATAACCCCTTGGGGGTTAAGGGTTGGAAATTTCCAAATAGCCTGGGGGTAAAAGGGATAATTACATTAAAACTTTATTCTCACCATATCCAAAAAATCTTGCACTGTGAAATGTCGCTATAAAATCCTTCAATAATGAAAATGAAAAACTGAATTGAAAAACCTAATCTAAACACATGATAATTCTTCTTGTTCATATACATAATGTGAGTCCTATTTAGCAATCCTATTAATGTGAATCCTGTTTAGCAAGTAATTTAGATTCTTAACCCTTTTACCCCCAATGGACGTACTGGTACGTTTCACAAAACTCATCCCTTTACCCCCATGGACGTACTGGTACGTCCTTGCAAAAAACTGCTATTTACATGTTTTTTGCATATTTTTGATAACTTTATGAGAAACTTCAGGCATTTTCCAAAAGAATGAGACCAACCTCACCTCTCTATGATGAAAATTAAGGCTGTTAGAGCAATTTAGAAAATGTATATTGCAAAATGTGCTTAAAAAAAAAAATAAAAAAAACGCATGGCGGTTAAGGATTGGAAAGTTCCAAATAGCTTGGGGGTAAAAGGGTTAACATTTATGATGCAGAGAATCAAATCCTACAAGTCTCAACTTCATCATCTGATTTTCTTAAAATAGGTTCTAAAAAAAAAAAATGAATAACTCCAAAAATTCTCTTACGAAAAAAACATTAGAAATGGCATCTGTACAGCCAACATTTAATTGAAGTAAAGCTAGGATAATGACATGTGTTAAAGCCGAAGATTAGAAAGGGGTTCTTCTACACGAAATGATGTTGAACCAGAGGGCATCCAACATACGTACTCTTAAGCATCTGGATCTCGAAACCCTACTTAATACATGTATATCATCACACATTTAAAGAGCATACATATTTTACTAGCAATTAACACTATGTACAGCACAGATTCATCAAAATCTGTAATTCACAGCAGAAAAGATATCTCAAGGTAATCTCACTTAAAAAATATTTATCAATTTCTTAGACTCTAATCAAAGCTTAAAAACATTACAAAGTCAAGCCCGTATTATGTCGGAATTTGACCTCAATCAAAGTCGTGTGAAGACTCTTTTGTGTTCAAGAGATTCACTTCTTCGTCATCTTCGTAGATCTCCACCTCGAGATTTTCCTTGGTTGGTTCCCGGCCCTTCTGGTTGACACGAGTGACGCCCTCTGTCAGGCCCGTGGTAGTCAGCCTTGAAATTGAATGATTAGGAAGCTATTAATAATCATATCAAAACACATACATACATATAACAAGGCACTTCCCCCAATTTTGGGGGGTAGCCGACATCAACAAATGAAACAAAAACAAAAATGGGGACCTCTACTCTCTACATTCCCCCCCAAAATAGTGGGGATAAAAGGAGAGGAATATGTCTTTTCACACACAAATAAACTCACCTCAATAATGTAAAGCACTTTATATTAATTCATTTACAAAAAAAAATAAATAATATCAAGAATAGTAAGACTCACACTTCTTCCATTTCCTCCTCCTCTTCGGAGACCCGGAAGTAGGGATTATTGGTGGCTGGACGGAACTTGTAGCCAGTCATGACAAAGAAGACGTACGTAGCCATCTCACGGAACATTACGTTCAACCACTCGTACTGGAATGGCACTGTGATCTAATCCAAATAAAAGAATTTTGTTAAACGGCAGACGATCAACAGAATACACTTACAAGTTAACTACGTTTATAATTACTGCCATCATGGTCATTAAGAATTTTCATGTTCCGTGAACCAGGGTAAAACACCAACATTTTCTTGTCCTAAAAACTTCCTGCCATTTGTAACTGATATTACTATTTATGAAATGGAGATTGAAAAAACTCACCTAATCTAATTATAAAAAAATGGCGAGGCAAAATTTTAATAAATCTATTAAAATCAAAATACAGTAAAATGAAGAGAGTAACTATATAACATTACTCTTCATGGAATAGGATTGAAAAATAATTAAAGTACAGTATTGTAAATTCTGTAACTACAAAGCCCATTTTCATTGTGTCAAAGTGTTACGAGCTATCGAGAAAAATTGAATGAAGGTAAAAAAAACTAAAAAAAAAATATAAAATGGAAAAGAAACTTGAGTTATTGGCAGTGAAAAGAGAAAATCTCCATTCATTTAAAAAAAAAAATATTAAAACAATGAATATAATTTCATAACACTTCGTTGTCATTACAGATAAGGTGTATTGCACCCGACCTTCCCTAAAAAAAAAAAAAAATTAAAAAAAATTAAAATAAAAAACTATTTTTATATAAAAATTCATACCAAGACCAACCCATTACCTTCAGCAGATACACAATGATCCTGGTAAAGTAAATGTAGCAAACAACCATAATGTAGAAATGGCGGAAGAGTTTCAGTTTCTTTAGATTGACGGCGGCCTTGCCATCAGTTTGCGAAGCTTCCTGCAGGTGGCGAATGGACCTGCGATGATGATATGAGAAATAAATACAAATTTAGATATTACAAATAGTACACCAAGCATCAGACTATAATATGCTATCCTTGGGCAAGAGGGACCTGACAAAGAAAACGGAACTTTTGAAAAGGCATAACTAAAGAATTTAAAGAAATTTAGATAATATTACAAACACTGCCCCAAGCATCTCGTTATGTTAAGCTATCATGGGGTACATGGGACCTGACAAAGAAAATGGAGCCTTTGAAAAGGTATAACTAAGAATTTAAAGATTCATGTCCAGAGTACGATAGGAAAGTCATTTTACAAATCTACGTGTCCAGCAACTGGAATTAAACAGATCTTAAAAGATTGAGAAGGTTTGTACATAGTCAGCTTCTCTGCTGGTTACCCACGATACTATGACCCCCCCCCCCCCACACGCCTTCTTTCACATACCGAGACACGGTAGATCTAGTGGGGGTGTCGAACTCTTTATTCATAAAAGTTACTCAAACCTAAAAATGTTGAAAAGAACTAGTGTAACAAGTTTTGAATATATAGAAATAAACTTTACGCCAAAAAACAGAAAAATATCCTTTGTAACAATCTACAAACCTCCTAGAACAACCACTAGTATCTTTTTTACAACAGTGACGATTTAACAATAAATGAATAATACGCGATATGAAACAATAAATACTCTGAACGAACAAGGTAAAACGACAGTGGAGGTCCTGTAGAGAGTGGGGTTCCCCTGCTGTATGGGACCAGAAAAGCAGCTATCAAATCGAGTAAGTATAATCAATGAAATTTACAAATGGATTTTAACCCTAGATTAAAAAACAGGGGGGATCATTATGAAACATTGGTTTGTGCATTCATTTGAGCATGATAAACCAACAATTGATTTCAGATGTTGATAGCAATCAAGGCAGTTCTTTTTATCACAGGAAATAGAAAATTTTCATAAAAGTAATTTGTATTTTTCCTACCTATACAAACCTGAATCCATTACTGAAGACATATCCCTATATCAAAGAACGAAACAAACTATATTAATCTTTGCAATCCTTGCAAAGCATACATCTGAAATAAAAGTCAAATAGTTTCTTTCTGTAAAAATCACATAATCCATCCATGTACTAAGGCACTTCCCCCAATTTTGGTGGATAGCCAACATCGAACAAATGAAAATAGGGGACCTTCCCTCTCTACGCTCCTCCCAGCCTGACGAGGGACTCAACGGAGTTCAGCTGGTATTGCTAGGGTGCCACAGCCCACCCTCCCCCATTATCCACCACAGATGAAGCTTCATAACGCTGAATCCCCTACTGCTGCTACCTCTGCGGTCATCCAAGGCGACCGGAGGAAGTAGCAGGGCCTACCCGAACTGCATCACAATCGCTCGCCATTCATTCCTATTTCTAGCACGCTCTCTTGCCTCTCTCACATCTATCCTCCTATCACAAACATAATAATCAAATAAAATTAAGTCATCTATGTAGAAAGAAAAGAAAAGAATAAAACTTACCACACAACAGGGAGGAGAATGGCTGCACAACACAGGAAGTCCAGCAACACTAGGAGATCAACCGACATTGCATGTTCTTGGCTTGCTTCCTCGGTTTCTTCTACGATGATAGTCGCAACATTGGCAATGATCTGAAATCAAATGCCAAAATTTACATAAGGTCCTTAACTTGCAAACTTAATTGGTTCCAAGTAGTTGTTCATAAGTAGAATTTTGTTGACTTTGGCCTTGGGGAGGCCTAACCTAAATCCCATGCTGAATCCAGCTACATAAATCATTAAATAGTTGGGTTTCATAGGAAATAAATATGAGGCTATTACAAATGTCATTTTGCTTACTGTATCAAATGATATAATATTGTTTCATTGCAGTATTTCCTTTTTATTATTATTATTATTATTAAATGCTAAGCTACAACCGTAGTTAGAAAAGCAGGATGCTATAAGCCCAGGGGCCCCAACAGGGAAAATAGCCCAGTGAGGAAAGGAAATGAGGAAAAATAAAATATTTTAAGAACAGTGACAACATTAAAATAAATATTTCCTATATAAACTATAAAAACTTTAACAGAACAAGAGGAAGAGAAATAAGATAAAATAGCGTGCCCAAGTGTACCCTCAAGCAAGAGTACTCTAACCCAAGACAATGGAAGACCATGGTACAGAGGCTATGGCACTACCCAAGACTGGAGAACAATCTTATCTTTGTTAATTTCAGTTGGATTTGTGTTTATATCTCCAATTGTTTGCAAATTGAGTATCTTCTGTACATTGGCAATATCAGTTAAAGGACGTAATCTATCAAACAATTTTTCCATAAAAACTGGACCTACAATCACATCTGGTTACTTAGCTCTCAAACAGTCTGTCGACTTATGTACGTTAGCAACAAGCAGTTCTTTTAGAACTTGGAGAACTGGAAATCTTGCTCCATTATAAAAAATTATTTCTGGGCTCGACCTGTGTCGCTCCGTGAAATGCTCCTCTAGCACCATTTCTAAGGCATAGTTATTGCTGAATATACCAGAGAAAAAAGAGATGCATGGAATGCCAGGAATAAACTTAGCTCGCTCACTCATTGAGTGTCGGTATAGAAAACTGGGGCGTGATTGAACCATGACCATAGATCCCTCACCAATTAGACCTCTCCTTCATCAACATACCCTCTCTCTACCCCTACATCTCCCCACCCCCCATCCTCATTCCTCTTCAGCACTTGCGTTGGTCAGACGTGTTTTTTTATGGCAGTTTTAGCCCGGCTGATTAACTCCAAATTTCTATTACTTCTAAATTACCTAAAGTTTTCAACACCTGATGGAAAAATATCTAATTCGGCCTTTTATAACCCTTTCGCCCCAAAGGAAGTACCAGTACGTTCTTGCAAAAAACTGTTATTTACATGTTTTTGATAACTTTATGAGAAACTTCAGGCATTTTCCAAAAGAATGAGACCAACCTGACCTCTCTATGACAAAAATTAAGGCTGTTAGAGCAATTTAGATAAAATATATAGCAAAATGTGCTCGAAATTTAACATTACTTTGGGGGTAAAAGGGTTTAAAGTAGGGTATAATGATAAGGGAAACGTTTAAATTGGATAATCACATAAAACACTGTAAGAATAAACTTAAGAAGATGACATACATGTGGAATAGAAGCCTTTATATATATTTTACCTGGAGAGGGATGATGATCATGAAGATCTTTCTTTCTTTACTCGAGAGGACGTGCTTTATGAAGGCCCATCCCGATCCAATCAAAGCAAGGATGGTGAACAGCAGGGCTCCTTTCAACCTGAAAAGGAAAAAAAAGTGATAAAATATGAGGAAAAACTAGTAATCAATGTATAGTACTCTTGATTCAAAACAGATAATTTATAAATTCTAATTTTATGGCAAAATGAAAACAGGGAAAATAACTCAGTGAGAAAAGAAAATAAGGAAATATACTACAAGAGAATTTTAAGAATAATAACATAAAAAAATAAATCTTTCATATATAAACTATAAAAACTTCAAAATAACAAGAGGAATAGAAATATGACAATAGTGTCCCCAAGTGTACCCTCAAGCAAGAGCAAGCAAGCAAGGTTAAGTAGATTTAAAAATAGGTAGCCCCTATACTCAATTCTTTTTAATGAGGCGCATTTGCAGTGACTCTCAGCGGTGTCCTTTTAGCTCAGAAAATTTTCCTGTTATCTGATTGGTTAGAATTATTTTGTCCAACCAATCAGCGATCAGGAAACTTTCAGAGCTAAAAGGGCACCCATACGAGTCGGTGCTAATCTGCCTCACTAAAAAGAATTGACTTTAGTCCTGGAGGAGAACCCAACTAACTAAGTACTCATATAATCAAGACCTTTATTGTATTCCACTCATAGTTGTATTCCACTCATAGCTGATTTCATCCTCTTCCTAAGGCAAGACCTAAAACAGTACTTCTCAGTCATAGTAAGGTCATACACACAGGATACAAGAGACTTCTTGTACTTCAAGAGAAAATTCAGTAAGACCTGATTGAAGACCACAAGAAGACCTTGCCGCAGGTATTTTACCTTCGTTCCACAGTCTGTAAGTCTGTATAGTTACCCATACAATCGTCTACAGGATCCTTCCCTTGAGGACTTCCCCCAGTTATACTAAGTGTTTGCTAGCATTGACCTCTCTAATTAGGGTAGACAAGCTCTACTCTTGTGTAATATCATCACTCAAATGAGGTGCTGTACATCAATAGGTCTCTCCCTTACTAAGGATTTTGTGTCCAAAAATCACAAATTATTAGTAATTTGTATTTTTCCTAACATACTTACCGAGAAACACTTTCTTAGGAGTTACCTGGAACCTCCTCTCAAACGGCCAGAGTTTAGTGTAGTTTACCCTACTCCCATTTTCTATAGTGGTAGGCCTAGCGGAGGAAAACGTGATACAAAGGGTCGCACTGAGAACAGAGGAGCGTCGTGTGATACCGCGACACGACCAGAAAACTTACTGAAGAGCTACGACCTGGGAAACATGTGGCCTACCTTGGTTTGCCCTCAGGGCACGTTTTCCTCCACTAGGCCTACCACTATAGAAAATGGGAGTAGGGTAAACTACACAAAACTCTGGTCGTTTGAGAGGAGGTTCCCGGTAACTCCTAAGAAAGTGTTTCGAGGTAAGTCTCTGTGTTGGAACAAACTAAAATTCTGATCTTCCTGACGCTATGAATCTTCCTTTTATTACCATTACCAAAGAACTACTTAAAGCAAAGGAAGAGGGAGTCATTGCTCTGACTCAACCGGCCCTTTAAGAAATATGTCACCATCCTTTGGATTTTCTTGAAGACATTATTATTGTTACTAGTTAAGCTACAACCATAGTTGGATATTATTGTTACTAGTTAAGCTACAACCATAGTTGGATATTATTGCTACTAGTTAAGCTACAACCATAGTTGGATATTATTGTTACTAGTTAAGCTACAACCATAGTTGGATATTATTGTTACTAGTTAAGCTACAACCATAGTTGGATATTATTGTTACTAGTTAAGCTACAACCATAGTTGGATATTTTTGTTACTAGTTAAGCTACAACCATAGTTGGATATTATTGTTACTAGTTAAGCTACAACCATAGTTGGATATTATTGTTACTAGTTAAGCTACAACCATAGTTGGATATTATTGTTACTAGTTAAGCTACAACCATAGTTGGAAAAGCAGGACGCTATAAGCCCAATGACTACAACATGGAAAACAGTCCTGCCCAGTGAGGAAATGAAATAAGGAAACAGCTAGCCAGTGGAAGACTATGGTACATAGGCTATGGCACTAGCCAAGTCTAGAGAACAATGATTTGATTTTGGAGTGTCCTTATCCTAGAAGAGCTGCTCACCATAACTAAAGCCTTGTACATTGCAGAAATAAAAATAAGTTCCAGGAATGCAATTTCTTTCTATATGACACACATGAACAACTAAACAAACAAAGGCTGTTCACGGGAGAACCTAACCAAATTACCCATCAGTCCTCACAAAGTCTGCGCAATACTCCTCCTGTAGTCACAAACACATTATTATTATTATTATTATTATTATTATTATTATTATTATTATTATTATTATTATTATTAAATGCTAAGCTACAACCCTAGTCAGAAAAGCAGGATGCTATAAGCCCAGGGGCCCCAACATGGAAAATAACCCAGTGAGGAAAGGAAATAAAGAAAAAAAAAATATTTCAAGTATAGTAACATTAAAATATTTCCTATAAAAACTTTAATAAAACAAAAGGAAGAGAAACTAGATAGAAGTGTGCCCGAGTGTACCCTCAAGCAAGAAAACTCTAACCCAAGACAGTGGAAGACCATGGTACAGAGGTTATGGCACTACCCAAGACTAGAGAACAATGGTTTGATTTTGGAGTGTCCTTCTCCTAGAAGAGCTGCTTAGCAAGAGGAAAGTAGCCACTGAACAATTACAGTGCAGTAGTTAACCCCTTGGGTGAAGAAGAATTGTTTGGCAATGTCAGTGTTGACAGGTGTATGAGGACAGAGAATCTGCAAAGAATAGGCCAGACTATTCGGTGTCTGTGTAGGCAAAGGGAAAGAACCGTAACCAGAGAGAAGGGTCATATGTAGTACTGTCTGGCCAGTCAAAGGACCCCATAACTCTCTAGCGGTAGTATCTCAACGGGTGGCATCCTGAGAACTCGGATCAACGTGGCTCTCAATTGTGGCGAGTACCAAACCAGAAATCTTCAACCTTTTCAGAAATACCAATTATTATTTTGCTTCAACTCCCACCAGTACAGTAACTCAAATACCCTATTGACTCATGACCTATGATGTACCCTGAGTGATACATACATACATACATATACCAAGGCACTTCCCCCAATTTTGGGGGGTAGCCGACATCAACAAATGAAACAAAACAAAAAAGGGGACCTCTACTCTCTACGTTCCTCCAGCCTAAACAGGGACTCAACCGAGTTCGGCTGGTACTGCTAGGGTGCCACAGCCCACCCCCCCACATTATCCACCACAGATGAAGCTTCATAATGCTGAATCCCCTACTGGTGCTACCTCCGCGGTCATCTAAGGCATCGGAGGCAGCAGCAGGGCCTACCGGAACTGAGTGATGCCTCTGGTAATATGTGTCCTTTCGTCCGGAGTAGCATTACACACATCTAACCAGCACCAATGGATATACAGTATAGACAATGCGGTGTTTTATATTACCAATTAAGTTTTTCAATATGCAAACCCCTCAATTACAAAGGAACATTCCCACCTTCTGTCCCTGTAACCATTCAATCCTCGGAGGAAACAAACTAATGAAGGATATTTTGACCTTTCTTTGGATGTGAATACTGGAGTCTCATACTGGACATAAGCATCTTCTGGTTAAAAGGTCTGTACATTCCATTGAAATGTGCTTTTATAAGAAATGATTAGCATTGACCTCAAAATAAGTGTTTGAAAGAACGTACTATCAAAAGGATTGACATCACTGGCATGGGATTGCTAGTAGTAGTAGGATGTTGAACGGCACCTCGCTGTTCGGGGATGTTGACAGGAGATATCTAAATGGTGCGAGGCCTCTGGTTGTGATTTATTCAGCGCCCCAGTATTATACCGACACCTTATTAAGGTGAGCGAGCTGGGTTCAACCTAGCATTCCTATACAAATTTTTCTCTGGTAAATTCATAGCAGTTTTTAACTTAGAAATGATGTTAAAGGAGCATTTCACTGGGCGACACGGGTTTCTCGCCCAGAAATAGATTTTTCCTTCGTCAAAATCCCTTTTATATGAAATGATTAGCATTGATTTAAAAAAAAATACAAAAACGTATAATTTTCTTCTTTTAATCTGTATACATTGAGAAAACAGTGCCGTGAGTCATACTTACAAATGCATGATGTAATACATGACAGCCCAAGCTTCCATGTGGACGCCGTTCGTCTGGATGAAGTGGTAATTCACACCGTGGAAAAACAAACTGAAGGACTTGATCACCACCAAAACACCCATCAGGTAATGAATCTTGAAAACTGGGTCCCTGAAATATTAAGAAACGTGGCTTTATGTAGATCAATTGTATGAAGTATGGATTTAAGGAATAGCTTATGAATTGCATTCCTTTGCTTTACTGAGCTAAAGTTTAACCATTTTACCCCCAGGCTATTTGGAAATTTCCAACCCTTAACCCTCAGGGGTTATTTTTTTCCCAGCACATTTTGCAGTATATATTTTTTAAATTGCTCTAACAGCCTTAATTTTTGTCATAGAGAGGTCAGGTTGGTCTCATTCTCTTGGAAAAAAACCCGAATTTTCTCAAAAAATTATCAAAAATATGAAAAAAAAAAATTTATAGCATTTTTTTGCAAGGACGTACCGGTACGTCCATGGGGGTAAAGGGATGGGTTTTGTGAAACGTACCAGTACATCCTTTGGGGGTAAAAGGGTTAATACAGTACATTACAAGCTCCTGTTATGAATTTCATTGATGAGAATTGAAAGTATACAATCTTCGTCTATTAGCGTGCTCTTTTTCCCATTCGTATGGGGTAACACGGTTGCCTTCTTTTGAAGGACTTTGCTTTGGTTTGGGGTGGACCGTAATCTAGACCGGCTGCCCTGCCTGTCATCGCGTAGACCCCGGTAGTGTATGTTTGTTTACTGTTCTTTTGTATTCCCTAAACTGTAGTTTCAATCTCTCTCATTATTCTTTAAATAAGACACTAGATAATACAGTACTATTTCAATCTAGTTTAACCCTTTTTCGCCCAATGGACGTACTGGTACGTTTCACAAAACTCATCCCTTTACCCCCATGGACGTACTGGTACGTCCTTGCAAAAAACTGCTATTTACATTTCTTTTGGCATATTTTTGATAACTTTATGAGAAACTTCAGGCATTTTCCAAAAGAATGAGACCAACCTGACCTCTCTATGACGAAAATTAAGGCTGTTAGAGCAATTTAAAAAATATATATTGCAAAATGTGCTTGAAAAAAAAAAAAAATGCCAGGGGGGTAAAGGGTTGGAAAGTTCCAAATAGCCTGGGGGTAAAAGGGTTAATACATTACAAGCTCCTGTTATGAATTTCATTAATGTGAATTAACCCTTTTACCCCCAGGCTATTTGGAATTTTCCAACCCTTAACCCCCAGGCATTTCTTTTTTCAAGCACATTTTGCAATATATATATATTTTAAATTGCTCTAACAGCCTTAATTTTCATCAGAGAGAGGTCAGGTTGGTCTCATTCTTTTAGAAAATGCCTGAAAGTTTCTCATAAAGTTATCAAAAATGTGCAAAAAAAAAAAAAATGTAAATAACATTTTTTTGCAAGGACGTACCGTTACGTCCATGGGGGTAAAGGGATGAGTTTTGTGAAACGTACCATTAAGTCCATTGGGGGTAAAAGGGTTAATGTGCAAAATCAGATGGTTTTAAGCTTGGTTTTGCTAACTTACTTGCTCTTCTTCAAGAGGAAGAACCAGAAACAAGCAGACAGGAAGAAAAGCAGGGCCATCATGAAGTGTAAGGCAGGCAACGGCATTTGCCCGGCTGATAGGTAGTTTTCGCCAGAATTCATCTCTTCGATCTAGAAAGATAGAGAAAAAAAAAAATTAGTTAATACGCTATAATTTATCATCTCCATAATCATATTCACTCAGACATCTGGATTTCATCAAGTGGATAAGACGACGCTATAAATTATCATC
This sequence comes from Palaemon carinicauda, assembly GCF_036898095.1. Lineage (NCBI taxonomy): Eukaryota > Metazoa > Arthropoda > Malacostraca > Decapoda > Palaemonidae > Palaemon > Palaemon carinicauda. The sequence continues at coordinate 103,575 of NW_027170923.1, forward strand.
TCCATAATAATATTCAATCAGACAACTGGATTTCATCAAGTGAATAAGACGACGCTATAAATTATCATCTCCATAATAATATTCAATCAGACAACTGGATTTCATCGAGTGGATAAGATGACGCTATAAATTATCATCTCCATAATAATAATCAATCAGACAACTGGATTTCATCAAGTGGATAAGAAGTCATACAAAAATAGGGAAAAAGCTAATACACAATAGGGAAAATGTCACTACACAAGAGAAAAAGTCAATACACAATAGGGGAAAAGTTAATATACAATAGGGAAAATTTCACTACACAATAGGGAAAAAATCAATACAACAATAGGGAAAAAGTCAATACAACAATAGGGAAAAAGTCAATACAACAATAGGGAAAAAGTCAATACAACAATAAGGAAAAAGTCAACACAAAAGTAGGGAAAAGTCAATACACCAATAGGGAAAAAGTCAATACAACAATAGGGAAAAGGTCAATACAACAATAGGGAAAAAGTCAATATAACAATAGGGAAAAAGTCAATAAACCAATAGGGAAAAATTCAATACATATTAGGGAAAAAGTCAATACACCAATAAGGAAAAAGTCAATACAACAATAAGGAAAAAGTCCATACATAATAGGGAAAAAGTCAATACAACAATAGGGAAAAAGTCAATACAACAATAGGGAAAAAGTCAATACAACAATAGGGAAATAATCAATACACAATAGAGAAAAAGTCAATACAACAATAGGGAAAAAGTCACAACACAATATGGAAAAAGTCACTACACAATAGGGAAAAAGCCAATACAAAAATAGTGAAAAAGTCAATACAACAATAGGGAAAAAGTCAATACAACAATAAGGAAAAGTCAATACAACAATAAGGAAAGTCAATACAAAATTGGGAAAAAGTCAATACAACAATAGGGAAAAAGTCAATACAACAATAGAGAAAAAGACAATACAACAATAAGGAAAGTCAATACAAAATTGGGAAAAAGTCAAAACAACAATAGGAAAAAAGTCAATACAACAATAGAGAAAATTTCACTACACAATAGGGAAAAAGTCAATACAACAATAGGGAAAAAGTCAATACATAATAGGGAAAAACTCAATACAACAATAGAGAAAAAGTCAATACATAATAGGGAAAAAGTCAATACAACAATAGGGAAAAAGTCAATACAACAATAGGGAAAAAGTCAATATAACAATAGAGAAAAAGTCAATACATAATAGGGAAAAAGTCAATACAACAATAGGGAAAAAGTCAATATAACAATATAGAAAAAGTCAATACAATAATAGAGAAAAAGTCAATACATAATAGGGAAAAAGTCAATACAACAATAGGGAAAAAGTCAATATAACAATATAGAAAAAGTCAATACAATAATAGAGAAAAAGTCAATACATAATAAGGAAAAAGTCAATACAACATTAGGGAAAAAGTCAATACAACAATAAGGAAAAAGTCAATATAACAATAGGGAAAAAGTCAATACAACAACAGGGAAAAAGTTAATATAACAATAGGGAAAAAGTCAATACAACAATAGGGAAAGTCAATACATAATGGGGAAAAATTCAATACACAATAGGGAAAAAGTCAATACAACAATAGGGAAAAAGTCAATACAACAATAGGGAAAAATCACTACACAATATGGAAAAAGTCACAATACAACAGGGAAAAAGTCAATACAACAATAGGGAAAGTCAATACAACAATAGGGAAAAAGTCAATACAACATTAGTGAAAAAGTCAATACAACAATAGGGAAAAAGTCAATACACAATAGGGAAAAAGTCAATATAACAATAGGGAAAAAGTCAATACAACAATAGGGAAAAATCACTACACAATATGGAAAAAGTCACAATACGATAGGGAAAAAGTCAATACAACAATAGGGAAAAAGTCAATACAACAATAAGGAAAAAGTCAATACTGTACATAATAGGGAAAAAGTCAATAAAACAATGGAGAAAAAGTCAGTACATAATAGGGAAAAAGTCAATACAACAATAGAGAAAAAGTCAATACAAAATTTGGGAAAAAGTCAATATAACAATAGGGAAAAAGTCAATACAACAATAGTGAAAAAGTCAAAACAACAATAAGGAAAAAATCAATGGCCACTTGAAGAATGCGATTCTTACCTGAAGAGTCATATCTACAGATGACTCTGTACCTTCAAGGTGATAATTCATGCAGTTGTGGAAGTTCAAAGTGTATAGACCCTCCTCCTCTTCTCTCAGCACATCGACTTGAAACTAAACAAAAACAATAAGAAAATATAACATTGTCATTATATGCTGATGCCATAAAAGTAAAATAAACATCTTAACCCTTTTACCCCCAGGCTATTTGGAAATTTCCAACCCTTAACCCACAGGGGGTTATTTTTTCCCCCAGCACATTTTGCAGTATATTTTTTTTAAATTGCTCTAACAGCCTTAATTTTTGTCATAGAGAGGTCAGGTTGGTCTCATTCTCTTGGAAAATGCCTGAATTTTCTCAAATAATTATCAAAAATAAGAAAAAAAAAAATTTTTAGCATTTTTTTGCAAGGACGTACCGGTACGTCCATGGGGGTAAAGGGATGGCTTTTGTGAAACGTACCAGTACGTCCTTTGGGGGTAAAAGGGTTAATAATTGAAATAGGCTAAAAATATAAACACAGTATTGCATGTAAAGAAGTACTGTACTATTTACAGCACACAATACGTGTACATTATTTTGTAATAATTGATAGAGCAACTTCACGCTTCGTTCGTTCATTGATAGAGCAACTTCACGCTTCGTTCGTTCATTGATAGGGCAACTTCACGCTTCGTTCGTTCATTGATAGGGCAACTTCACGCTTCGTTCGTTCATTGATAGAGCAACTTCACGCTTCGTTCGTTCATTGATAGAGCAACTTCACGCTTCGTTCGTTCATTGATAGAGCAACTTCACGCTTCGTTCGTTCATTGATAGAGCAACTTCACGCTTCGTTCGTTCATTGATAGAGCAACTTCACGCTTCGTTCGTTCATTGATAGAGCAACTTCACGCTTCGTTCGTTTGCTTGAGAATGACTTGCTATAAGAGCAAGACCCGGGCTCTTGCGTTAGCAGCTCGCAAGACTTCATACTGGTGTCCTGATAGGAGTTAATGGGTCCTATCATATGACCTTGAGCTGAGGTCTGAGAGGCCACGATATGAAGCCGAACTCCTTTTTAATTAATAAAGTCTTTACTATTCAACATCTAACCAATTCTAGAAACATGAGCACTTACAGCAATTACAGTAGTAATACTGTACTCAATTCTTTTCCTATTTCAATAATTTTATTTTGAGTCTAAAACTTTAATGAACTAACACAATTATTCAAGGAACCAAATTTGTTTAAACCTTTATAAAAATGTAAAGTTATTTCTAAAAACATTGTCTAATCTAAAAAAAACCATTAAAATTAGAAAAGCAAGCTAAAATAAATTACTGTAATAGCAATATCTTGAGCTGTATTACATATTTTAAACTAACTTAAAATATCAATAACAACAATTTTATAAAGCCACATCTGCATGAAATTAACAACTCTTCAAGATTTTAAGACACACGTAAGGTGCCGAGTTGTAAGATGTGAAAATACTTCATATTTAACCGAAGGCTTCAACAATAAGACCAAAAATTATACTATACCTTGAAACTATAGAAGCCATTTTGAAGCGTCATGTTGATTTTAACGTCATTGCACTTTGGGTAGAAAACATCTCCGTGAAACGATGTTTTGGACAAGCTCGTAGATACATTTGCACCGCCTAAAAGTAAAAAATAAAAGTTCTTGTAATAAAATTTATCTATAAACTCACCTGATGTTTATATTGCTTTTCTCCAAAAGCTAAATTTTATTAATGTTTACCAATAAAACTAAAAATATCTTGTTTTCTTTCCTTTCAATAGACTCATACATACAATACCCCTTAATACCAATTCACTAAAATCCTGGTGCTTACCATTTTCCTTTCTTTACTGCGCAGAACCTTGACTGATCACCTTTAAAGGTTTCAAAGGCTGTTTATGAAGGATAGAGGCAAGGGACATTGACACTGCCCTATCAAGCATGACAACGCCCTAGAGACAGACCATATATATACATATGATCAGCACCCAAGCCCCTCTCTATCCAAGCTAGGACCAAGGAGGGCCAGGCAATGGCTGCTGATGACTCAGCAGACAGACCTATAGGCTCCCCCAAACCCCCTATCCTTAGCTCACAAGGATGGCGAGGTTGCAGCAACCAAAGAAACTATTGAGTTTGAGTGGGACTCAAACCCCAGTCTGGCGTTTACCAGTCAGGGACGTTACCACGTCTTCCACCACAACCCTTTGCGTTGTAATAAGCTTGATCATATTTGAACAAAGTGCTGTGTACATAAGTATGGTACTGAATAAGCTATTTTAATTGGATTTACATGGATTTTGGCTATATAGCCTGGCAATGAAACCTGTGAGACCATTCAATGAAAAAATTATAATTGGGGGAAAACGTTGCTGTTACCCTTAAGGTTAGACGATATTGGACATCAAAATGGAAGAAAGGAAATAGGAAAAGACGTAAAGTAGACGCATATAAAGCAAGCGCATCTAAGGGAAGATGTTATGCCAAAAAGACCACTAAAGAAATACCTAGAGTGCACTGCGTGAGGTGCAGTGATGGCATTAAACCGCTATGGGGTATGACACGGGTGAATTCAAAGTTGACAATGTATTTATTAGATTATATGCATACTAAAGAGCTATACAGTTCTTCCCCAAATGGGTTCATATGTTTGATTTAGTGTGAAAGACTACGTATATTATTATTATTATTATTATTAATTGCTAAGCGACAACCCTAGTTGGGAAAGCAGGATGCTATAAGCCCAGGGGCCCCAACAGGGAAAATAGCCCACTGAGGAAAGGAAACAAGGAAAAATAAAATATTTTAACAAAGGTAACAACATTAAAATAAATATTTCCTAACTAAACTATAAAAACTTTAACAAAACAAGAGGAAGAGAAACTAGATAGAACAGTGCGCCAGAGTGCACCCTCAAGCAAGAGAACTCTAACCCAAGACAGTGGAAGACCATGGTACAAAGGCTAAGGCACTATCCAAGACTAGAGAACAATGGTTTGATTTTGGAGTGTCCTTCTCCTAGAAGAGCTGCTGACCATAGCTGAAGAGTCTCTTATACCCTTAACAAGAGTGCAGTAACCCCTTGGGTGAAGAAGAATTGTTTGGTAATCTCAGTATTGTCAGGTGTATGAGGACAGAGGAGAATCTGTAAAGAATAGGCCAGACTATTCGGTGTCTGTGTAGGCAAAGGGAAAGAACCGTAACCAGAGAGAAGGGTCCTATGTAGTACTGTCTGGCCAGTCAAAGGACCCCATAACTCTCTAGCGGTTATGACAGGATTTACAGTATATTAGCATGGATTAAGTGACAAGCATTTAAACTAACCCTTTTTTCTAATATAAATCACCTATCATGTCTACAACAGCCCAGATAGCAAGATAGTTCTGTCTTACTAACATTAATACAGTAGTGTTCATTTAATGATATACAATATAGAATAATGAAGAATAGTAATATTTATTTAATAATACTTGAACCACATCGTAATATGTAAGATATACAAATCAACTCATAAAAGATCCTTTTATGTTTCCCAAGAAAGACAAATTAAGCAACTAATCAGGCCACAGACATCAAATACTGTACTGTACCCTACAAAACGTCTTTAACTATACTGTAGTAAATTTTTTTTAGCAAGGCAGATTTGCACCGACTCGCAGCGGTGCCCTTTTAGCTCGGAGACGTTTCCTGATCGCTGATTGGCTGGGCAAGATCATTCTAACCAATCAGGGAGCAGGAAACTTTTTTCCGAGCTAAAAGGGCACCACTGCGCGTCGGTGCAAATGCGCCTCATTAAAAAAAATTGAGTATAAGTAATTAGACTTTCGAATTTGAATATTATACAATCTCTTAAGAAACTAATCTAATTCAAGAGTTCAAATATCTTCCCATTCAAAATATAAATATTTTCACACTATTGTAGTACAGTAGCAGCCCTTACCTTCATAGCCTCCTGCAGTCTGCCTCTTGCTTCGAGGAACACTTCTCTGAAAATGTAAACAGTATTAGGCATAAGAAACGAGAGATAATTCCATGAAATAACATTGTAACAAATGGCGATAAAATCTCTCTCATTATTCTTTATATAAGACATTACATAATACAGTACTATTTCAATCTAGTTTAATACATTACAAGCTCCTGTTATGAATTTCATTAATGTGAATTAAAAGTATAAACTACAGTTCTTTTGTATTCCCTAAACTGTAGTTCCAATGTAATATTTCTTTTATTCTGACTCGGTTTAATGAGACCACTGCGGGAAAGATTCTTCAATGAATATTGAAAATCGGAGAAGAAAATTCACAGGAGTTTGCCAGCCAAGTACGATTGAAAGGGACCAAAAGGCAGAGCTTCATAATCCACTTGAGAAATAATTTGCAACTTATTCCAGGGAGAAACTACTTCTAAAATTACAATCTAATGACAAAACTACCTAATACTGTTATATGATTTATCACTAATTTTAGAAAGAAAAGGAGAATATCTTTACTTAGAAAAATTTCAATCTCTAACAACTAATTACTAATAATTTTTCATTACAGCATTCCAAAACTTATAAGCTTTATTTTACCTTTCATTCCATTCATTCATATCTTATTGCACCATTTTTCTACCCACTGGAGTGCTCTACCGTTTGTTGTTTTTAGGTCCATGTCTGAACAGGTGGGCCCTAGTGGGAAGCTACACAATATGTGATTCATTTTTTGGATTGGCTCCAAGCAGAGGCATTCAGCACCATTTGTGTAACCCGATCTCTGGAGGTTATCCCTTCTACCGACTTTTATTCCTCCTATATTCAGTGCGACTCAATTCCCCTTGGTTTAAAGGTTTAAAGGTCACTCATGAATGGCAGAGGCAAGGGACAGTGACATTGCTCTAGCAATCAGGACAATGCCCTAGAGACTGACCATATATTATATGATCAGCGCCCAAGCCTCCTCTCCACCCAAGCTAGGACCAGGGAGGGCCAGGCAGTGGCTGCTGATGACTCAGCAGATAGACCTATAGGCTCCCCCAAACCCCCCAACCTTAGCTTACAAGGATGGTAAGGTTGCAGACACTGATGACACTAATGAATCTGAGCGGGACTCGAACCCCCGACTGGCAAACACCAGGCAGAGACGTTACCAATCAGGCCACTGAGAGATTCGACAATGCAGCTCTTTACCAAGGTCAGGGAGGGTATTGTTATTGGTCTGACTGTCATTCACTCTTTTTATGTAGTCTGTATTTTGAAAGGTCTGAGGTCTCTAGTTCTTTCACACTTTTTATGTAGTCTGTATTTTGAAAGGTCTGAGGTCTCTAGTTCTTTCACAATCATGAAGCTCTTCAATGATTTCAGACACTTAATATGATTATTAACATTATTAACAACAGCATCTTAAGGTTGCTCATCTGTAAACGAACCAACAGGAAGGACAGTGGTAGTTTCAAGAATCTAGATTCCTAATCCTGTTTCCTATCTCGGCGAGGTTTTCGCACCAGAAGGATTTAGAACAAATTAACATTGATGCCTGCGTGGAAGCAGTAGAGTCTATAATGGGCAGTGTAACATTAGAACCCATACCCGATGGTGCAGGAGAACTGCCAGGCAAATCATTAAAAGAAACTACCCAAGGGAATGAGTAGGGAGAGGCTACGCTAGTAACACTACCACTGTCAGAAGGAGCATTAGCCTTCGAGATGTCTGGCAGCTTTACCCAATCTAAAAATCTATGCTTTAAACCTTTCAGAACATTCAACAGAAAAGTTCATATTAACCCTTTTACCCCCAGGCTATTTGGAACTTTCCAACCCTTAACCCCCAGGGTTTTTTTTTTTCAAGCATATTTTGCAGTATATTTTTTTTAAATTGCTCTAACAGCCTTAATTTTCATCATAGAGAGGTCAGGTTGGTCTCATTCTCTTGGAAAATGCGTGGTTTCTAAAAAAAATTATCAAAAATATGCACAAAAAAATGTAAATAGCAGATTTTTGCAAGGACGTACCGGTACGTCCATGGGGGTAAAGGGATGAGTTTTGTGAAACGTACCAGTATGTCTTTTGGGGGTAAAAGGGTTAAAAGCAGTTAATGATATTCCTGAATGCACTAGAGCTAACTAACATTGGACAAAACCTAGGTAATACAGTACTAAATCCAGAAAAATAGTTAGAGGGAGCAAGCGTTGTCCATAATTCATGATCGACGATGAATATCGAAAGCGTACCAACATCTGCTGAAATTGCCATAGAACACCAAATATGATAACGATAGTATCCTAGAGGGGGGTGAAATGGAGTCAGAGAGAATGGGAACTTGATTTCTAATGATATACATTATTTTGAAAGAGCTTCAGAGATAAAGTAAGGCGAACTAGAGGCGAGTTAATCTGAAATCATTTAAAAGCACAGTGGCTTAGAGGAATAATCAGACTACCAGATTTCAGGCTGTGCTTATGATGAAATAGATCTTACTAATACACTCGTCTCTACAATCCTTGTGAGTTAGCAATAAGGAGCTTAGAAGGTTCATATATCTACCAGCTATGTCACCAGCAGCCATTGCCTCTTACTTCTGCTGCTCATAAGCAACCAATACATATTCAGGATGTGACGACTATTAAAGGGACGTATCAAAATTCTTTAAATATAGTATGCCAAATTCAGCCAAGATAAAAAAATATCGTTCAACTGAATGGCAAAATTATGCACTTTAAAAAGCAAAATATTTTCAGAGGCAATGAATGCCCCTATAATAACTAATAAGCATAATTTTTAACCCTTTTACCCTCAAGGTAAGGTTAAATTTCGAGCACATTTTGCTATATATTTTTTTTAAATTGCTCTAACAGCCTTAAATTTTGTCATAGAGAGGTCAAGTTGGTCTCATTCTTTTGGAAAATGCCTGAAGTTTCTCATAAAGTTGGCAAAAATCTGCAAAAACATGTAAATAACAGTGTTTTGCAAGAACGTACCAGTACGTCCTTTGGGGGCGAAAGGGTTTAGGGTCAAGCATTCCCCCAATTATCACAATTTGGGTGCACTAATACGCACATTCAAGCACTCATGACTCTCATGACTCCCATGACATATTTACAAAACCCTTTGTAACTGTAACTTTTAATTCCATACATAAAAAAACAAGGATCAGCAGTCTCGTCTCACAGAAACTACTTTTAGAAAAACTGTTACTTGACAAAACAAAAGCCACAAAGAACAAACCGTCTTTCTACGAGTGAAGAGGTTGCTGTCTTTATATTTCCCATGTTCAGAGAGCTTCAATTTTGTGGAGGATTCAGGATCTCCTTCCATAACATGAAGGTTCTTCATGTCTTCACTGCAGTTGAGGTTAATTCTGAAAGGAATAATAAACATTCATTACAAGTAATGCAAAATAGATTTCATACAATAATCTTTCTTAAAATTACATAGTGGACACCTTGCAATACTTCTGCCACTAATTAAAGTTTTCTGATAGTAACCACTTTAATTATACAAAATAGCGTGAGGTCTACCGCACTTTAGTGTGAGATCTACCTCCCGTTAGCGCTTTAGCATGAGGTCTACCACCCGTGGGCACTAACGATAATGGCTACCGCTGTTTAATCCTAACCTAACGGTATTCTTTTATATGAGCGGGGAGAGCTGGAGCAACAGGTCACGCGGTAGACCTCAGGTTTCACGTGTGTAGGCTACATATGACGGTAGACCTCACGCTAAACTAGCACCACATCAAAATTCACATAACTGGATGGTATTACAAATTTCTTTGAACCACAATTGTACACTACTAAAATATAATAGAGTGATGCACATACAAAAAACCAGCACCAAGGCTATACAGTTATGTATTATCACCCTGTAGTTTCTATATACAGTATTTAAGCCGTTTCCAGGTCTGGTTAATAATAAACTTTTACAACTTTGTTACATATATTAGAAATATTTTCACTACCAATAAACGTTTGACTCCATTCCTAGCTCACAAGGATGGTAAGATTGTGTTCACCATGGATATTAACAGAGCTCCGCGTCTTTTATCTGCTTTTCCCTTACTCGTACTTACACTTTTGACTGCCAATAGGCAAAAACATTCAACTGCACAAAATAACAGTATAGCAAAATGTAAATGAATTGAAATATGAATATTGAACATGTAGAAAACAACAGATGATGAGTTTGTACCACCGTTGACTATACACAATGGAGAGGACCTAGTATAGTATTGGAAATACAGCACAATACTGTACAGCTTTGTACTACAGCTTCTTTTATGTAAACTTACACCAGTTCCTCTTACACATTGTTCTTAATAAAAGAAATGGTGATCTCAAAATAAGCGGTAGACTAGTAGAGACCAATACTGAAGTTAACTGTGTAGATGTTTTAATTAGGTTTTTATTCAATGTACTCTTGTGCATTGTTTTTGGTACATGTACACACCATTATAATAATTTAATTTAATTAAAATGCATGAGATAATACATTAATTCATACAGGGCAGTTCTTACAGACTGTGTGTGTGATAATACAATAAGTTTTGGTCTTGGTATGTAGTTTGTGTATCATAACCAAAGTCTATCGTATGACTTTTCTATGTATTGCAGTAATATATTTGTTTTATCGCTGGTAAATTTTACAGATTTTACCAATTTCTTTTTCACATAAGGTATGCAAGAAATATGGTTGGGTACACCTCGAGTTTTAGGGTAACCTAGAATAGGCTACACAGAACAATGGTGCCATAATTACAATTTGCAATTGGTCAATCACCTTAGACTTGTTAGTGCAATTAAGGAGATGACTATACCCATATAAAATCAAGAGAAAAATTGAACGATTCAAAATCATGTGATTGTTTACTTAAATGATCATGATGCTAGTCAGAAATGTAAACTGAGAAAATAAGAATGAAAATGTATCAATGAAAACATGATTAAATTGTGGAGCTGTTTGAAAATATTCAAAATAATGTGAATCTCTATCTTATTTCTCTTCCTCTTCTTTTTGGAAGTTATTATAGTTTGCATATAAAAAATCTAATTAATTGTTACTATTCTTGAAATATTTTGATTGTTTATTACCTCTCTTGTAGTTTATTTACTGCCATATCTCCTTTCTTCACTATGCTATTTTCCCTGTTAGAGCCTTAAGGCTTATAGCATCCAACTTTTCCAACTATACAAAAGTTTTTTTAATGAGGCGCATTTGCCACGACTTGCAGCAGTGCCCTTTTAGCTCGGAAAAGTTCCCTGCTATGTGATTGGTTAGAATTATCTTGTCCAACCAATCAGCGATCAGGAAACTTTTCCGAACTAAAAGGGCACCGCTGCGAGTCAGTGCAAATCTGCCTCGCTAAAAAGAATTGACTACAGTATAGGCTTGTAGCTTAGCTAGTAATAACAATAATAATAAAAATAATAATAATAATACATACATACATATACCAAGGCACTTCCCCCCAATTTTGGGGGGTAGCCGACATCAACAAATGAAACAAAACAAAAAAGGGGACCTCTACTCTCTACGTTCCTCCCAGCCTAACAACGGACTCAACCGAGTTCAGCTGGTATCTACATCCTGTGAGACAGATAATAATAATAATAATAATAATAATAAAATATGACAGAAGAAAATACTTAATTTCTTACCTTTTATGTGCAAAGTCAAAGATGAAGAACACATGTTGAACAAGAGTATCATTGGGCTGGAACTTATTGAGAAGGCAAACATCAGGACGTTTGTCAGTGTAGGGGTTGGTTGTCTTCTCCAGGCTGAATCCAATCTGGTTAAAACGAAAAAGTTCTTATTAAATCAAAATTAGTAATAAAAATTGGTTAGAAAACATATAAAGAAAAGCTAGTGTATAGATAATGAACTATACTCAATTTTTTTAATGAGGCGCATTTGCATTGACTCGCAACGTTGCCCTTTTAGCTCGGAAAAGTTTCCTGATCGCTGATTGGTTGGACAAGATAATTCTGACCAATCAGAGAGCAAGAAACTTTTGGAGCTAAAAGGGCACCGCTGTGAGTCGGTGCAAATCTGCCTCACTAAAAAGAATTGAGTATAGCATTTTGTATACCTTACAGTAAGGATAAAAAAATTAAAATATACCCGGTACTCCTCAAAAATAAATTACAAAAGATAAAAATATCCAACATAGGTTATCAAAATAATTACCTTTTCAACTTACAGTAAGGATACAAAATTAAAACATACTTGGTACTCCTCAAAAATGAATTACAAAAGATAAAAATATCCTACATAGGATATCAAAATAATTACCTTTTTATTAGGATTATCAGGTGTAATCTTCAGCTTGTCCGCCGTGACAACGAGCCGTCCATATCTATAGAATCCAAAAGTACTGATCGAGAAATATCGGCGCGGGTCATTCTGAAATAGACACAATCAGAGGCGGTCAGGTAAGGGAAGTCACCGCTCTATATAAAACATAAATAGCATAAAACATTTCTTTCTACAAGACATGAAATAAAAAATACGTCGGCCCTAGCTGTATACAATCTATGGATTCATGTGCCTTTGATGTGATTATAAATGGATATTACACCATTATTAGATGAATTAAAGTTGCTAGAATGATAGATAATTAACCCTTTTACCCCCAAGGCAAGGTTAAATTTCGAGCACATTTTGCTATATATCTTTTTTAAATTGCTCTAACAGCCTTAATTTTTGTCATATAGAGGTCAGGTTGGTCTCATTTTTTTGGAAAATGCCTGAAGTTTCTCATAAAGTTAGAACAAATATGCAAAAATATGTAAATAACAGTGTTTTGCAAGAACGTACCGGTACGTCCTTTGGGGGTGAAAGGGATAAGCTACATATGTAAGCTACACATGGCATGGAGAGGAGGTACATCAGAGCACATGTAGAGAAAATCATTAATAATTTCAACAGGTTAGAAAACTTTGCAGTAAAAAAGGGATTCTGACGAAGGGAAAATCTATTTCTGGGCTCGACCAATGTCGCCCAGTGAAATGCTCCCTTACAGAACCATTTCTAAGGTATAAATACTGCTAAATATACCAGAGAAAAAAGTTGCATGGAATGCCAGGAATATACCCAGCTCGCTCACTCTAATAATGTCGGTATAGTAACTGGGGCATGTTAGAACCACTACCAGAGGTCCCTTACCTATTAGTCCTCTCATTCCTCAATATCCCCCGATACTACGAGGTGCCGTTCTACATCCGACTACTCCCCGCTACTACGACTACCCTCCCCCCACCCCTACCTCTGCCCACGCTTCTACCCTTCCTTCCTTTCTAGCACCAGCGAGTATGGTTTTTTATTTCATGTATTTCAAGTTTAGTAACTTCAGGTAATTTACTCATTCTTTCAATATTTACGGGTATACAGTATAAGATTTTTACAAAGTACTGTGTGTAAAACCATATATGCATGGCAAGGAAATTTATTCCGCAATACAATAAAAATTTTGAATTTTTACAGCAAATATTTTTATTGTCAGGACGAGTCAAGTGATACAGCCCAAAAAAAAGGGCCTGAAACTCAAGTGATTTTATTTTTGCATTTTAATAGTTACGATTAGCTGGTTGAAATGATTAGCCGGTTGAAACGATTAGCCGGTTGAAACGGTTAGCCGGTTGAAACGATTAGCCGGTTGAAACGGTTAGCCGGCTGAAACGGTTAGCCGGCTGAAACGGTTAGCCGGCTGAAACGATTAGCCGGCTGAAACGATTAGCCGGCTGAAAACGATTAGCCGGCTGAAACGATTAGCCGGCTGAAACGATTAGCCGGCTGAAACGATTAGCCGGCTGAAACGATTAGCCGGCTGAAACGATTAGCCGGCTGAAACGATTAGCCGGCTGAAACGATTAGCCGGCTGAAACGATTAGCCGGCTGAAACGATTAGCCGGCTGAAACGATTAGCCGGCTGAAACGATTAGCCGGCTGAAACGATTAGCCGGTTGAAACAATTAGCCGGTTGAAACGATTAGCTGGTTGAAACAGCATTTCTGCATCTACAGAAACAGCAATTTATAACAGTAATGAGTTTATTTGTAAATATTTGGTTAAAAGAGAAGTTATTTCATGATTGATATTCATAGATATAATAAAACTAAATCATAAAAACTAAAGAACAGTTTAAGATGGTACTCAAAAGTAAATATTTGCCTAATTCCAACATGTATTAAGCAAAATACAAAATCAGACTAAATTCCAACAATTTCAAGTTCAAGTATAAAAGGATAAGGTCATAACCATATAAAAAGTACTATGTATTGTACTTGTTATCAACTTGTAAAAATACATTTTTAAGTAACTTGTATTTTTCCTAGTATATAGGCTAAACCCTCCACTATTTATTTATTTTTTTTTTTTTTTGCATTCTCCCTCTCTTTTTGTTTGCTGATATGTATGTTATCATCATTATTAAGCATTAATTCTATTGTGAGTTTGTTATCCAGTCCTTAGAACTATGTGGTCAACCTGCTAATTGATGTTTATAATATATCACTGATATTGCATATCTCATCTTTTTTTTTTTTTTTTTTTTTACCGATGTCAAAAGTGTAAGATCACTGTACCCTTATTGTAACTCTGTATATGGCTTTTGCTGAAATAAAGATTATTATTATTATTATCATTATAGGGCATACTTTCGGCGTAGCTGAAAGACGAGCCATGATAATTCTAGTGATGGATAACTACCCCATCCGCTAGTTAGCGGGTGGGGGGGGGGGGGTAGCCAGTTACCCCACCCCCACCCGCTAACTAGCGGATGGGGTATTTATCCATCACTAGAATTATCACGGCTCGTCTTTCAGCTACGCCGAAAGTATACCCTATAAATAGCGGAGGGTTTGTATCTACGCCTGAACAAACAATAAATAATAATAAGGAATCATTCGCTTTGCCAAAATAGAAAATTTTACAGTGAATGTATTCACCCCTGTATGCTTAGTTTATTTATTTGTTAGTTTGTGTGCAACTTTACGCATAAACGACTGTACCGAATTTGCCCAAACTTGGTAGTCATGTTGGGTAGACCCAAGGATGAGTCTATAACATTTTAGATAATGTATATTAAAGTACAAGTACAAAGCAGTACTTTGAAAATAATCGCAATGTTAAGTACCGTAAATGGTAAGTATTTCTTTACTTTAATTTTTGTTTGTGAACATTACATAAAAACTACTGGACCAATTTCGACGGAACTCGCTGGACACGTTTGGTATGATCCAAGGGCAATATCTTAGATGACTGTGACGCATGTGTTGACTGAATGCCTCACTTACAGCACAGGAAGAAATAGATATCTGTTAGAGGCTTGGAGCGAAGATGGCAAGTTCCTCCTTGTCAAGATCCTTGGACATAATGTGTCATACAATGACAGTGGCATTTTTGAAATTTATATCAGAAGCAGGTCTTCTTAATGCTATTTAACTTTCATAACATATTCACCCTTCTGGTTTTAATTGAATCACTTTTTCTCTGGTATATTCAACACTATCTATGCCTTAGACATGGTGCTAGAGGAGCATTTCACGGAGCGACAAAGGTCGAGCCCAAAAATAGATTTTTCCTTCATCAAAATCCCTTTTATAATAAAACGATATCGGCGTCAATGACCTTCGATGTCAGGATGCCAGAGAACTCCAAATCAATCAATCTTAGATTTTGAAGAAATTACATCAAAGTAAATATACGCAGTGGAGTTAAGAGCAAAACGAGAGTGCTTGACGTGGCGAAGACATACTCTCAACCGAGTACCCCTCTAGTTACACATGTATTCACTCGATCTCCAAAACGTCAGACATCTTCAAAAGCACTAAACAACACAGAGCAAAGCAAAACACGTCTGACCAACGCTGGTGCTAAGGAGGAATGAGGTGGGGGGTAAGGAGGTGAAGGGGTGGGGAAGGATAGTCGTAGTAGGAGGCAGCAGACGGGTGTAGGACGGCACCTCGTTGTTCCAGGGGGATGTTGATGAGGGAGAGGTCTAACTGGTGAGGGACCTATGGTTGTGGTTCTATCAGGGACCTATGGTTATTATTATTATTATTATTATTACTATCCAAGCTACAACCCTAATTGGAAAAGCAAGATGCTATAAGCCCAGGGGCTCCAATAGGGAAAAATAGCCCAGTGAGGAAAGGAAATAAGGAAATAAATAACTGAAGAGAACAAATTAACAATAAATCATTCTAAAAAAAGTAATGTCAAAAGAGATATATCATATATAAACTATTAACAACGTCAACAACAAATATGTCATATATAAACTATAAAAAGACTCATGTCCGCCTGGTCAACAAAAAAGCATTTGCTCCAACTTTGAACTTTTGAAGTTCTACTGATTCAACAACCCGATTAGGAAGATCATTCCACAACTTGGTAACAGCTGGAATAAAACTTCTAGAGTACTGCGTAGTATTGAGTCTTATGATGGAGAAGGCCTGGCTATTAGAATTAACTGCCTGCCTAGTATTACGAACAGGATAGAATTGTCCAGGGAGATCTGAATGTAAAGGATGGTCAGAGTTATGAAAAATCTTATGCAACATGCATAATGAACTAATTGATCGACGGTGCCAGAGATTAATATCTAGATCAGGAATAAGAAATTTAATAGACCGTAAGTTTCTGTCCAACAAATTAAGATGAGAATCAGCAGCTGAAGACCAGACAGGAGAACAATACTCAAAACAAGGTAGAATAAAAGAATTAAAACACTTCTTCAGGATAGATTGATCACCGAATATCTTAAAAGACTTTCTCAATAAGCCAATTTTTTGTGCAATTGAAGAAGACACAGACCTTATATGTTTCTCAAAAGTAAATTTGCTGTCAAGAATCACGCCTAAAATTTTGAAAGAGTCATACAAATTTAAAGAAACATTATCAATACTGAGATCCGGATGTTGAGGAGCCACCGTCCTTGACCTACTTACAATCATACTTTGAGTTTTGTTAGGATTCAACTTCATACCCCATAATTTGCACCATGCACTAATTTTAGCTAAATCTCTATTAAGGGATTCACCAACCCCAGATCTACATTCAGGGGATGGAATTGATGCAAAGAGAGTAGCGTCATCTGCATATGCAACAAGCTTATTTTCTAGGCCAAACCACATGTCATGTGTATATAGTATGAAAAGTAATGGGCCAAGAACACTACCCTGTGGAACACCGGATATCACATTCCTATACTCACTATGGTGCCCATCAACAACAACTCTTTGAGATCTACTACTTAAAAAATCAATAATAATGCTAAGAAACGACCCACCCACTCCCAACTGTTTCAGTTTGAAAACAAGGGCCTCATGATTAACACGGTCAAAGGCAGCACTAAAATCAAGGCCAATCATACGAACTTCCCGACCACAATCAAGGGATTTCTGCACTGCATTGGAGATTGTAAGAAGGGCATCACATGCTCCAAGGCCTTTACGAAAACCAAATTGCAAACTAGGGAATAGATGATTACCTTCAGCAAACCTATTAAGACGTTTTGCCAGAAGACGTTCAAAAACTTTAGATAATATGGGAGTTATGGAAATTGGGCGGTAATCAGTGGGACTTGAGCTACCACAAACACATTTACATAGAGGAGTAACATTACCAATTCTCCAACAAGTGCTAAAAGCTCCTCTTCTTGCTAACTTGCGTAAAATAACAGATAACTTAGGAGCTAAGAAATCTGCTGTCTTTATAAAAAACAAAGGAAAAATACCATTAGGGTCTACACCTCCATAAGCATCAAGGTCCATCAACAGAGCTTTAATCTCACGAGATCGAAAAGCTAAACTAGTTAGTTTAGCCTCAGGAAAACAGGAATGAGGAAGTTCAAGTTTTTCATTACTCTGTTTACTGTCAAAAACATCAGCCAAAAGGGTTGCCTTTTCCTTTGGACAGTGAGTGACTGAGCCATCTGGTTTAAGTAAAGGAGGAACTGTTGCATCTACACCAAAGAGTGCAGATTTAAGGGTAGACCACCATTTATGTTCCTGAGTTGTACCAGAGAGGGTTTCTTTTATGATTAAATTGTACTCCTTTTCAGTTGAGGCATAAACTCTCTGAGCTAAAGCTCGAAGCTGAGTATAGTTGTTCCAGGTCAAATCTGATCTGTTACCCTTCCAAAGGTGATAGGCCTCCTGCTTCTCCAAATAAGCACGTCTGCAATCATCATTGAACCACGGTTTGTCCTTCACTCGGTACCTTAGCACACGAGAAGGGATACGCCTATCAATTATGTTGACTAGATTCTCATTCAAAGGGACAACAGGATCTACACTATTATATAATTGTGACCAATTCAAGCACAAAAGATCATGCAAAATCCCATTCCAGTCTGCTTGGGATTTCATATAAATTTTACAAGAATATGATATATCAGGGACAGGGTGCTCAGTCTTCACTAATAATGAAATCAAGGCATGATCAGAAGTCCCGACTGGAGAACCAACCTTACTAGTTATAACGCCAGGGGAGTCAGTGTATACGAGGTCCAAGCAATTACCAGACCTGTGAGTAGCTTCATTTATGATTTGCTCACAGCCTGATTCCGAGGCAAAGTCTAAAGCTCTTAAGCCATGGCGATCGGTAGGAGAGATAGAACTCAACCACTCCCTATGGTGAGCATTAAAATCACCAACAAAGACAAACGAAGGGACCTATTAGGGACCTATGGTTGTGGTTCTATCAGGGACCTATGGTTGTGGTTCTATTAGGGACCTATGGTTGTGGTTCTATCAGGGACCTATGGTTGTGGTTCTATCAGGGACCTATGGTTGTGGTTCTGTCAGGGACCTATGGTTGTGGTTCTATCACGCCCCAGTTACTGTACCGACACTCATTAGAGTGAGCGACCTAGGTTTATTCCTGGCATTCCACGCATTCTTTTTTTCTCTGGTATATTTAGCAATAACTATGCCTTAGAAATGGTGCTAGAGGAGCATTTCACGAGGCGGCACAGGTCGAGCCCAGAAATAGATTTTTCCTTCGTCAAAATCCCTTTTTCTGGGCTCCGACCCGTGCCGCCCAGTGAAATGCTCCTTTAACATCATTTCTAAGGTAAAAACTGCTATGAATTTACCAGAGAAAAATTTGTATGGGAATGCTAGGTTGAACCCAGCTCGCTCACCTTAATAAGGTGTCGGTATAATACTGGGGTGCTGAATAAATCACAACCAGAGGCCTCGCACCATTTAGATATCTCCTGTCAACATCCCCAAACAGCGAGGTGCTGTTCCCTTTTTTTATGAAGTATATACACTTTGAGCAGCTTACAGTCAAAGCTAAATATTCTATCAGCTGTAAAGATAAATCTAAATTCTCTTAATACCAAGCAAGTTCACAAAAAAGGCACATGAAATATTAAAGTTCATCCGTACAACATTTAAAAACCTGAATACTGTACACAATAGCCTTACCCTAAAAAAATGGACTACCGTTCGTTCAAAACAACCAAACTAAATGAAAAAAAATATACCTTTGTCAACCTCTTCTTCAACTCACAAGTTGAATACAGAATGCCAATTGAAAAGTACTGCTGTTCCATGTACATAACCACCTGGTGTGCCAGGTGACAGGACGTATGAAAATAAGAATAAATGGAAAACAACTCATGTCGTGTTTTTATTTTTACAATGCCAAAGTGAATATGAGATGGAATTGTAAGTGAAACTATGGCTTCCAGGGCACAAAATGTCAAAAACAGTAAAAAATAAATTCTTTTATACTGCTTTAAAATAAATTACTGGTGCTAGTTTGAGTATAAACGAATTATATTAAAAGTTTTTCATCAATTATAAATTTTAAGTGCTCAGTAGATAATCGCAAAAGCTCTGACAAACTGTCGTAGTGTTTCCTAAATTTATTGAAATTCTGAGGAGTTTATCAACATACTGGCAACTTGCAATGATCACTATTCCAGTTGTTAACTACAAAAATGGTACCTCATTGAAATGAAAATTATCAAAATTATCCAAATTATCAAACCTCTACCACTAAAAGAACTGATACCAACATACAAACGCAACATAGATGACACTACAAAAAGAATCTATCATGCTGAAAATAAAACGTCAATGCCTTCCAAATTAACATCCCCGTTTCTATTGAATTAAACTAGAAAGGCAAAAGATGAAAGGCTTAATGAAGGAAAATAGGAAAAATAAAACAAGTCCAGCAGCCATTAGGAATTAGATAGCTAAAGAATCCATGACTGCTAGTAAAAAGTAAGAACACCAATATCATCTTTTCATAGAATCCTTCAAGTCCTTTGGAGTTAGAATACATCATGTCATTTACCTAACAAATTCAAAAGCAAAGGGCAGTTTTACGAATTTCAATTCAGTGACTCGGGAAGATTTATCTTCCCTGGTTTTAAGGTCGCTCATGAATGGCAGAGGCAAGGGACAGTGACATTGCCCTAGCAATCAGGACAATGCCCTACAGACTGACCATATATTATATGATCAGCGCCCAAGCCTCCTCTCCACCCAAGCTAGGACCAGGGAGGGCCAGGCAGTGGCTGCTGATGACTCAGCAGATAGACCTATAGGCTCCCCCAAACCCCCCAACCGGCACTAACAAGTCTGAGTGGGATTTGAACCCCCGACTAGTAATCTGGAATGATTACTATAATTCTTCTTTAACTTTGCTAAGGAGAAGAAATGGCGGCAAATGAAGAAGCATACATCTTCCACTGATGACTGCAAAAGATGACCCTCTCTAAATGGTAGTGCTGTGGGTCCAAAACTAAACGGCTTTTTGTGTTTATGGTTGACTGGTTTTCACCTCCTGGACTGATCTTGCTTCTGCCTATTTATCAAGGCACTTCCCCCAATTTTGGGAGGTAGCTGACATCAAACAAATGAAGAAAAGGGGACATTTCCTCTCTCTGCTCCTCTCAGCATGATGAGGGATTCTGCTGTGGGTCCAAAATTAAACGGCTTTTTGTGTTTATGTTTGAGTGGTTTTCACCTCCTGGACTGATCTTGCTTCTGCCTATTTGTCAAGGCACTTCCCACAATTATGGGAGGTAGCCCACATCAAACAAATGAAAAGGGGACCTTTCCTCTCTCCTCTCCTCCCAGCCTGACGAGGGATTTAGCCGAGTTTGGCTGGTCTTGCTTAATACAAGCAAATTACCTTTGCCCTATTCCATACATAATTGACAAAACAAGTAAACAAATCAGACCAAAATAGATAAATATGAAATGCTGAAACAATTTCCACTGTAATACAGGACTGAATCTATATCTATCAATACTCCTAAACACCTTAACCCAATTTAAAGATTTAAAATTCTTGATACACTGGAGACAACTTATGGTGCGAAAAGCCTAGTACTGAAAAAAGAATCAAACTCCTTCAATTCATTTTTTAAGAGAATAAACAATCAATATTAGGTGGTAAACCAACTTAACCCTTTTACCCCCAGGCTATTTGGAACTTTCCAACCCTTAACCCCCAGGTGTTTTTTTTTTCAAGCACATTTTGCAATATATATATTCTAAATTGCTCTTCCAGCCTTAATTTTCGTCATAGAGAGGTCAGGTTGGTCTCATTCTTTTGGAAAATGCCCGAAGTTTCTCATAAAGTTATCAAAAATATGCAAAAAAAATATAAATAGCAGTATTTTGCAAGGACGTACCAGTACGACCATGGGGGTAAAGGGATGAGTTTTGTGAAACGTACCAGTACGTCCATTGGGGGTAAAAGGGCTAAGGGCTAAATAGCAACCGATTCAGAAATTTCCCGCAGAATGATATAAAGAACCAAATAAGCGGGAGGGCTACTACAAAGCATTTAAGCACATCCACAGAAAACTCACAAAAATTATGGGGTTATGACTGGACTAAAAAAATCTAGATGAAAACAATCCTCAACAAAGAGAGCAAAGAAAAGTGTCCTCTACATAATCCACAACAAATTCAATGGGAAATCACATTAGTATTAGTATTACTTGCTAAGCAACTACCTTAATTGGAAAAGCAGGATGCTATAAGCCCAGGGAAAATAGCCCAGTGAGGAAAGGAAACAAGGAAAAAGAGAACTATTTCAAGAACAGTAACAACATTAAAATAACTATCTCCTATATAAACTTTAACAAAACAAGAGATAGAGAAATAAGAGAAGTGTCTGCCCGAGTGTACCCTCAAGCAAGAGAACTATAAGAAGACAGTGGAAGACCATAGTACAGAGGCTATGGCACTACCCAAGACATTAGTACTATACTTAACAAACATTGTAATTCCCTAACCAATAGAATCTAGCCCTCCTTCTATTCCAGAGAGGGCTCCTCCTATTCCAGAAAGGGCTCCTTCTATTCCAGAAAGGGCTCCTTCTATTCCAGAAAGGGCTCCTTCTATTCCAGAAAGGGCTCCTTCTACTCCAGAAAGGGCTCCTCCTATTCCAGAAAGGGCTCCTTCTATTCCAGAAAGGGCTCCTTCTATTCCAGAAAGGGCTCCTTCTATTCCAGAAAGGGCTCCTTCTATTCCAGAAAGGGCTCCTCCTATTGCAGAAAGGGCTTCTCCTATTCCCGAAAGGGCTCCTTCTATCCCAGAAAGGGCTCCTTCTATCCCAGAAAGGACTCTTTCTATTCCAGAAAGGGCTCCTTCTATTCCAGAAAGGGCTCCTTCTATCCCAGAAAGGGCGCCTTCTATCCCAGAAAGGGCTCCTTCTATCCCAGAAAGGACTCTTTCTATTCCAGAAAGGGCTCCTTCTATTCCAGAAAGGGCTCCTCCTATTCCAGAAAGGACTCCTTCTATTCCAGAAAGGGCTCCTTCTATTCCAGAAAGTTATACCTATCTGAAAAGCCTCAGATCTAAAACCGATGTGGTTTTTGTCATCTTTATAGCAAACATAAAAAAAATATCAACAAAAAAGGGAAATAAATATGCTTGCCATACGCAAACCACAAAAATATTTCTAATGCATTTCAGAAGCATATAAAAATGCAATCACTTGCATTACAACTGAGTCCTTCAATAAATGCAGCACAATCACAAGAAAACCAAATATATGTAGTGCATATGATGGAAAAGTTACGATAGGATTTTAATATTAAATAACAATCTGGATAAAGTCTGAATAACAAACATTATAAAAATGAAAAACAGTATCACAACATTTCTCTCTGCAATGCTTCACATTGGATGTTTAATGTGCCTGCAAAAGGATTGTTACATCATTAAGAAAGGAATTTAAATTCTTAATCAAGCAGTTCAACTTGTATTCGGAAGTTCTGGTACGCTTAACCAAAAATTTGCATCTGTACACAAAATGTAATCGTATGTTAATAAAAAAAAAATCTTACAAAGATTTAAAATTAATAATCACATAAGTGGGACACAAAACCACAAGCACTAAAAAGAGTAATAAATAAACAATTGAATAATTATGAATTTTGTACATAATACAATACAGTATTGAAAACTGAAGCACCAGTCATGCGGTAAATTAATCTAAGGACATTACCGTATAGGCTACTAAAATTGCATGCAATATCTGTCTAGAATGAAGAGCCAAGATAAAAAACTATACAGAGTAAAACTTATCATAATAAATATATTTTTCTTCATCCAATATTCTTTTATATAAGCCCATTGGTTTGTAAATTTCTTAGAATCACAGGATTTCCCAACATATTACACTTGTAAACAGTCATAATATTTCTATACAGAACATAGTATTGATTTATGAACATCATTATTGATGTTCATTACTGTTTCATGTAGATTTCTACCAACATCACTTTAATAGCATTCTCATCCTTCCAAACTATGTCAGTGACTTGTGACAACTTCCATAAAAATCATCAAAAGATGACATCTCTACAGGCTAAGGTACTTAAGATCATTCTCAGTAACTTGTGCCGCAACTTATCTTGTTCAGCAATATTATTCCTCCCTGTGCAATCCAACACCACATTACATCATCAATCCAATAGTAAATTCATGTCATTTTGACAGTAACAAAGAGGGTAATAATTTGTGAAAGTTGTTTTCCTGAAGATTGTACACTTCAAACTAATCACAAAAATGTACCTCGATGGTCCACCCCAAAAACTCCTCGATTTCCTAAAGGTATAACACTATCAGTAACAACAGAGATAAATAACAGCACATAAATTTAGGAAAACAAAGAATCATACATTGAGTCTGACATAAAAATATTCTTTAAAATCACCTGCACGTGTTCCAATAGTCAATAGAAACTCAAAAATCTAATACTATAACACTAAAGCTTTGTGCTTCTTTAAAAAAAAAAAACTACCCCTTTCCTCACTTTAAAACTATCAAGTTGAATAATCTCGGTTCATTTCACTAAATCATTTATAAGAAAATGGAAATAAATATATTTGAACAAATCATTTACAAAAATCTTGCAAAAAATGGTATACATAATAACTAACATGTCAATGCCATGCAAGAAAATTAAAAAGGATTTTGCAATAGAGATGAATTCATAAAGCAAGGATTAAATTCTGTCTAAATAATTTCTATCTATTACTGCTCTACCTACAGCTACATAAAATTCAGCCAACACCCATTACTTATAGATATTCATTCAATTTCATGATTGCTATAACAGTGTGCAATAACTTTATATTAAAACACTCACAGAATTGTTTATAATTAATTTGAATGAAAATAATCTAAGCCATTAGTACAGAAAAATTTATATTAAATAATCCTTTTACCCCCAAAGGACGTACTGGTACGTTTCACAAAACCCATCCCTTTACCCCCATGGACGTACCGGTACGTCCTTGCAAAAAAATGCTATAAAAAAATTTTTTTTTCATATTTTTGATAATTTTTTTTAAAAATTCAGGCATTTTCTAAGAGAATGAGACCAACCTGACCTCTCTATGACAAAAATTAAGGCTGTTAGAGCAATTTAAAAAAAAATATACTACAAAATGTGCTGGGAAAAAAATAACCCCTTGGGGGTTAAGGGTTGGAAATTTCCAAAGAGCCTGGGGGTAAAAGGGTTAATATATCAAAATTAGCCACCCTATACAGTAAATGAATATCAAAATTAATTAAAATAATACTGCAAAATACTGTATGGTTACTAGCTGTTCATCCACACTGCAGGCAAGCATTCAAGCCTCGTTCACTCTTATAGTCAAGACTTGAGGGGTTAGATTAGGCCGGACATTAAAATAAATGACTTTGGTTTCTACCATCATCTCCTCCTATGCCTATTGACGCAAAGGGCCTCAAGGATTCATTGGCTAAATACATCAAAGGATAGCCAGTTCCTTGTGATGCGCAGCGCCTGTCTAACTAAGGCAAGTGAACCCTGCCGGTACATACTAATTCTAGTATGCAGTTCTCTTGCTTGAGGGTACACTCGAGCACACTAATCTGTCTTATTTCTCTTCCTCTTGTTTTGTTTTATAGTTTATGTAGGAGATATTTATTTTAATGTTGTTACTCATTAAAATATTGTATTTTCCTTTTTTCCTTTCCTCACTGGGCTATTTTCCCTGTTGAACCCTCTGGGCTTATAGCATCTTGCTTTTGCAACTAGGGTTGTAGCTTAGCTAGTAGTAATAATAATAATAATAATAATAGTAAGATCAACCGCCAGGCATCAGGAGTAAAAGCCGAAGAGACCGTTTGTCCATCGTCTTAAACCCAATTCATCCGCCTGCTGCCAGTGACTTCATCGAGATTTAGGGGTGCATTTCCTCCACATCCAAAGCCCTCATTACTTCACCAAGTTGCTCATCCGCTTATACGAGCATAACAGTTGGCAAACATTGATGGCTAAGATATACAGTAAAGCCTAGCACGGTATAGGTTTGTATAGTTATGAAAAGTAGAAAGTTATACAAATTTTTAGTATGTTCTTATGTGGATACAACCCGTTGTCATTTAAGAGAGGAATATTCCTTAGGTGAGAGAAGTCTTCACAGTCTGACGAACATATGTCTATCCCTAACCCAGATACATAATAAATGATATCTTAGAACAGCTCGTATGAGAGGCAGGGTCTAGATATCTTCCTCAAGGTTTAATTTCGGTTACAGCAGAAGGAACTGTATTGTAAATTTTATCTAACCTACAACAAAATGTCACAAGGAAATTCTTACCTATATAGGGGCCTTCAAAGCAGGTATATTACTCCTGATTGAGAGATATCAGGTCAAGGGGAAGTGGGATGGAACTCGTTCAATCCATTTATTCCGACATTCACACATCCACTTGTTCCGACATTCACACATCCTCTTATTCCGAGAATAACCTATGACGTGTCAGAAGTGATAAAAAGTTAGTTGCTCTGTAAGGCCAAGTCCTAAACTATCTGTCAAGTGATCTATGGATACAGTCCACAAGATAATGAGCCGTAAAGATGGTCTGTCTTTGCCAGACTCTGGCACTAAGGACCTGGGCTACCAAGTGGCTTTTGCAGAATGCATGGGTTACAGCAACACCACGTATATCATGAACTGTAGGAGGGGCCCAAGGCAGCACTTCTCCAGCGACCAAACGGAGATAATGTAGTGTTTGTCACCCTCTTTTAGTTGTAACTTGAACTCAAGAACAAGTTTGGAGTTCTACGATGAAATAGAGCAGTTCTCTAAGGTAACATCGAAGCTCCCCTTCAGGACAAAGCAACAGACTGTCTAGATAATGATTGCCGAGATGGAAAGGAGTCAAATCTGATCTAAAAAACTGAAGGATTCTGGATCTTTGTTACAAACTTGGGAATAAAAGTAAAGATTGATCTTTCCACCACCTCCTAGAGTGTGATATCCGATAAGCCATGTAGTTCACTCACTCTTTTAGAGGAAGCTAAGGCTAGGAGAAATACTGTCTTCAAAGTGAGATCTATGTCTGATGCTTGATGAATAGGTTCATAAGGCGCCATCTTGAGAGACCTTAGCACCTTAATCATATTCCAAGATGCGGGTTTTAGTTCCCTAGGTGGGCAAGTCTGCTTGAAACTTTTAATCTGAACTGAAATTTCCCACCATGAGAGATGGATGCGATTCAATCTGAAAACCTGGATTAAGGCTGAGCAATAGCCTTCCACAGCTGTGACTGAGAGACTTTTTCTTTCGTAGGAATACTAGAAAATCTACAAATAGGGGAATAGTGGCCTTGAGTGGTGCAGTAACCCCCTGCGACACTTCCATTATGAGGTCTTTTAGTGATACTTTCAAATAAAAGCAGGGGATCATCATACTCATAGTCAAAGGAGGGTGACAGTCTGTGAATGGGACGCATAATATCCAAAATAAAAAGCCTCTGATGTCTGCTCAACACATTCGTCAGGGGCTCTTTGGATTCATCTGGGTAGAGGGATAACTATTCCCACTCGCATTGTCAGATACTAAGGATACTTGTACAGTACCTCGTGATAGGTGTGCCTGAGCCAGAGCCCAAGGATCAGAACCATTATGGATTAAGTCAGGCTCACTATGCTCCCTAGAAGATAAAACATCAATAAAATCAATATCATGTTGAATATGACCGCCATCCTTAGATACCAGGGTTTTGGGATACTCCGATAAAAAGGGATCCAAGTGGGAGATATCGAGTGGCGTAAGAGAAGGCTTTTGCTTACTGCTCTCAAAAGAGGAAGAAAGAGAAGAACGGTCTCTTTTACGATGAGCACCAGACTTCTCCCACGTGAAGGGCAGCCCCTCCCATCAAAAACCACAAGTTGATGAATAAGAGCACTGATTTGCAAGGCAACTCAGGCACAATGTATGGGGCTCTACCTCAAGGTTCCACAAGGGAGCCCTTCAAGGCTGGGGGCAAGTACTGTATGTGTACTACCTTGAGCACAAATCATAATTACAGGCACACAAGGAAAAGGAAAGGCACTAAGGTTAAGCACAACACAGCGTGAAGAGCGGTCGTAGCGTATGTCTATTCCGTGCGACACCTAGGAGAAGAGTGGACAGAGGATGGTACCCTTGCCCGCAGTGTGGATGAACAGCTGATAACCATGCAATGTTACCAGCATCCCATAAATTCTTTCTTTCTTGTTGTAGCAAAACAATTTAGGAGTAAACCCTTATAAATGACGAGGGTTTGTACATGCGTAGGAACAACTTAAAATTCATCTTTTCCTTGTCACTAAGCTCACGCATGAAGCATAAGGAATGCGTATACATTGGCAGATTCATTGGAATATCAAAATACAAAACTCCCTTTCCCTGACGATGAACCTAAATAACCACTACATTTATTACTAATGCACAGCTGCTCAAAAATAAACTTTCCTTTGTGATACTGTTACAATGACTCCAAATCCCAGTATTAATATAAATAAAATATCCAAAGCGACTATGAATCATCGTTTTTCATTGCCATTCTATCTATATATTTGCATATCATTATCGATGTTTTTACATCGGTATTTTTCTTTAATGGATGTAGACATTAATTTTTCAAATATTTTATTCATCAAATTCAATTTATAGCTATGTCTTGGTACAAGCTGACAGGCATGCAAATTTTTATTTGTCTTTAACAGGCTATACCACAACAATTTATCTCTTCTCATTGTACACAATATGTACAATACATAAATGTTACAATAAAGACACTTAGATTGTTCCATTTCAAGTAGTTATCGACAAAATGGTCACCAAATATAAAACATGTTGAAACTGCAACAAAATATCTCATATTTCTCTAAACAGTATTAATGGTGTCTGCTAAATTATCTTATACTAGTGTATGCGACCTGTCAAAAATGACGGCTAAATATTTAGATAGATTTGCAAGCACCCGCGCACTTTCACACATATTCAACACTTCCCATTCCTCACCCTTCTCTACCTACAAACCTTCTCGCCAAGGTATGGCTAATCCCTCTCCCCCTACCCGAGGGAGGGAGCAAGACTGAGTGGTTATACATCTGGCAATGCTACCGAGTGTGACCGGAAATATACATACAGGTACTGTATATATCTTTATATATATATATATATATATATATATATATATATATATATATATATATATATATATATATATATATATATATATATGCTGTAGAATATATCCAGACAAGTGCTCTTCATGTATTATATAGGGGAGATACCAAAACTCGAATACATCAAATCAGTTTCAATCTTGTCACCCTAGACTTTCAAACTCGGCTAGACTTTCAAACTCGGCTAATCTTGTCAAGTCATGAACTGACACAACTAGCCAACCCCACAACAAACGAACATAATCTAAACAGTCTAAGTTTTAAAATAAAACACTCCGTACTTTACATCATATCATGCACCGAGTAATATAGGCTACATTGAACCAAGTATGCATGCAGCCTCATGAAGATTCTCATGCTTTAATATTAAATGCATGCCTATATTTTATAAGGATTACATAAAGTAAAAAATAAAGGTCTTGGAGAAAAGGACGGAAAGTCCACAGTGAGGATGCTACCCACTCCAGAGTCAGGATCGAAGAATATTTCATAAGAGCAAAAATTTTACTTCGGAAGAGTTAAGTCGCTTCTTAATTAGTGCAAATTGCCTGTATTATTAATGGTAAAAGACAAAAATTTAATTGAGATGATAGTATAATAAGTCTAAAAATGAAGCAAGGGCTAGGGACGTACCCAGGTAGATAAATGGTAAATATACATTATTTATTTTATCTTCAGAACTAAAAGTCCAACGGGAGTAAGCCAGAGAGAAGTTCCATAACTACAAACCATGAATTAAACTAACATTGCTACCAATAGGCGTGGATTTTAAATCATACGCTTATGGTATAAACAAATCATCCCTTATCCTTAAAAGAATGCCTAGGTTATCCTTAAGATATAGATAGGCTATAAAGAATGAATATTTACCAATAATAGGTCTAGACTTAGCACTACATTCTCAGCCTCTAGCCTATAATTTACATATCCTCTAGCCTCTTCTATTGCTAAAGCCTAGCCAAGATCATCCTTTAATCTACTAAGATAACTTACTTTCCCCGATAGTTTTACCCTCTTGCAAGAGTCGGCCTAACTGGCAAAGGTATGACAAATTAATTTCATGCCATCATTGAATTAAACGTTAAAAAAAATGCAAATGATAATAATAAGCAAGGGTATAATTTTTTTGTGGAATGTGAAGGGTAACTTATTACAATAGATATTAATTAGTTCGTAATGGTTTTTTAATTTCCTTCGTAATGGTTTTTTAATTTCCAAAGTTCTGATGATTTTTATAATGTTTATATAAAACTTTTAAAGCCTTTTAACTCCCTTGAAAATCTTAGGCGATTATCGTGTATACCTAGGAATAGAGTACTTGCACAACTTCTGTTTTCACATTTGGCAATGTTTTTAGACAACAGAACCTTACATGGTTCTCAGATCAAGTCCTTATATATTTTATGACTCAGCCTACTTTTCAATAATTGGAAATTCAGTTTCCAAAATATTTTGTTTTATACAACGACAGAATCATTAAAAAAAATATATATATATAAATGTGAAATTCTACAAATCCCAAGAAATAAAACTACACAACGCAAAGACAAGACCAAGTCCACGCTATCAAACACCCTACTTAAAATCTAATATTTAAATGTCTCTATGTGAACAACATAAATTCAAAGTTTATATCATATGTTTCTGAAGAAAAAAAATTAATTAAAGAATAATCTATGTGAAAGAAAAATAACGCCAGTAATCAAATAATATAATCGTAATTATAGAAGTTTATCTTTAGTGCTTTTAACATTTTCAAGACTTTACCCTAATGATTATGGATTATCTATAATGCAATGAGGCATACATTACTGTAATTAAAGTTACTATTACTATTACTTGCTAAGCTACAACCCTAGTTGGAAATGCAGGATGCTTATAGCACAGGGGCTCCAACAGGGAAAATAGCCAAATGAATGGTTATTCTTAAGTCATAGCAAAGTTCCAATTCTAACTGTTTCATTATTAAGTGAATCTATCAGCTTATATTGCTACCATAAGCAAAAAATTGTCAATGACGAAAAACTGAAATTTTCATTTTAAAAAAGTTCTTGGATCAAAAGG
Organism: Palaemon carinicauda; assembly: GCF_036898095.1. Classification (NCBI taxonomy): domain Eukaryota; kingdom Metazoa; phylum Arthropoda; class Malacostraca; order Decapoda; family Palaemonidae; genus Palaemon; species Palaemon carinicauda. Next base: position 134,765 of record NW_027170923.1, read on the forward strand.
TAATTTTTTCATCTTTTTATAGTACTATACATTGTATTACTTTGGTAAAATACACTAAAAAATGTAATAGTATATTATAACAAAATTCTGTTTAATCATTTTTTAAACTCTATATTTTACATGTTCTAAGGATAAATACACCTAGTTCTAGTTAGGTTAGGTTAGTAAGCTAACCTGAATTTCTTTTTTACTTTTTAGGGATTATTTCTCGCCCTCCATCAGACACTAAGAGTCTGTTCAGGAGGGCCTTGATGTGTGAAAATAATTTCTTTCCCGTTTATATTTTGCTCTGTATCTTTTCAGTTATTCGCTAGCATTTGTATTCAGGCTTAATAGTTTTCAACCTCTTATTATTCCTAAACTCAAAAACCTCATTTTCCCAATAAGGTACTCCATTATTGTTAGTCTGGGGGGGGGTCCTTTTTTTCTATATAAAATTTGTTGGAAAACTATGGCAAGAATTGTTCAAATATATGAAAAAAAAAATAAAGGAGCCTTTGTAGTTTATTGGGACAGAGTGAAAACCCACATTTTACAAACGGACATAAGAACATCACCTAACCGAATGTTCCCTACCTAACCTAACCTTACCTAAATTAACCGTCCTGACCTAATCTAACCTTACCTAAATTAACCGACCTAACCTAACCTAAATTAACCGACCTAACCTAACCTTACCTAATTTAACCGACCTAACCTAACCTTACTAACCAACCTAACCTAACATTACCTAAATTAACCGACCTAACCTAACCTTACCTACCTAACCTAATGTTCTCCACCTAACCTAACCTATGACTCATATCCTTACATATTTACTCACAGGGGGGCTAATCCCACAGGGACACCCCTTAGACTGCCCTACTCTTATCTTACCTTGTCCCAACGAACTACATTCACCCCAAAATAAATGCTTATTTTCATCTCCAAAATACATTACTCTCATAAACTAAAAATTTAGCTTGTTAATTTGATTAAATTTATGATTAAAGGCAGTGCAACCAGTGTTGGGGCCTAAGAGGCCCTTCAGCATGCCCGGGAGCAACTGGGGGGGAAAACCCGTAGTTGCACCACGACATAGAAGTCGAGAGATTGGACAGTAAAACGACTCAATAAAGCATTTGTAGGAAGTTGGTTCGCACCTCGGTAAAATTTTAGGAGGCCTTTTCGAAGTAAACGGGCGTTTTCCTATTGGTAAAAGTTGGATTTTACTAGGAAAGGTTTCCCCGACCGTAACTACAGTAATACCAGCACCCCTAAGTAACAATACAGCTCGCTGTACGAGGCTCGCATAGGGCCATCTTGAATAAGCGGTTTAGGGTAAGCATCGGAAAAGAAGTGGTTTGCCTAACATTGACGGTCACGAAAAGCATCAAACAAAAAAAGCTAAATAAAAAGCAGTTTGATAAATATATTTAGCCAGAAACTAATTTGCCATACCATCAAACATCTAGCCTCCTATTCCCCCCCAACATAGGCTACGGTAAAGGGGTAGGTTACGGCACAATAGTAGGCTATGTCTAGCCTTGAAAATTTACAAGAAAGAAAACATTCAAAAGGACTCAATTTGCCTACTTGGGGCCTTTAATTTAGGCACAACTGGGACACTACAATAAGAAATAAGAAGCCAGCATATCTAAGAAACGACAACGACCAAAAACGTCACACAAGGGAGTTGAACAGCTGACCTGAGCTTTACCCACTTCGGCTCAAAACTTAATTACCGAAATATACATTACCGTGATAGTCAGCTTGTGCTTTCTCGCGAGAACACCTTGCCCTAATATAACTGTCAGGGCTATGAGCAGTTTTAAATAAAACATATGCCTGCCCATTTTTTCCCCAGACGGATTTATCACCGTAAATTGTAAACTTTTCGCGGGATTAATGGTCGGCGTTTCGCGATCAGCTGTCACCTAAACATGGACGTTGTTGCGTTGTGCGAGGCGAAGTGGTGGGTGGATTAGTACTGTCTCTTAGTATTGGCTAAACAATATACCATTTTATTATATAAAAGTCTTATTTAATCATTTATAAAATATATTAAAATAAGTACCAATATTTTAAAAATATTTTTAATACTCTATTTTATCTTTTTAAGCTCAAAGTAGCATTATGATCTTTTATATTGGTGAAGCAATATAGCTTTTGATTATATAAAAGTCGTATCTAATCATTTATAAAATACATAAAAATAAATATTAGTATTTCTAAAACCCCTTTAATACTCAACTTTATCTTTTTAAGCTAAAAGTAGCATTATGGTCTACAAAATTCTGAGAGCTATTACTACTAGGTGATTTATATACCAAATGGATGTTGTTACGTTGTGCGAGAAGAAATGACGAGATGATTGGTATTGTATCTTAGTATTGGTGAAGTAATATAGCTTTTAATTATATAAAAGTCTTATTTAATCATTTTCAAAATATAATTAAATAAAATAGAATATTTTTGAAATTATTTTAATACTCGATTTTATCTTTTAAAGCTAAAAGTATCATTACAATCTACAAAATTTTGAGAGTTATTACTACTATGAGATTTATATATCAAATGGATGGCCATTAGAACGCGAAGGTGGACACGAAAGTCAGCAAATTTAGGCATTTTAGTCAGGGTTGCCAGTTTGGCCTTTTTTCCGGCCAAAAAAAACTCAAATTTGACCTTTTGCATTTAAATAGGTTGGCCTTTAGTAATATGAAAAAAGCCGTCCCTTAAATACTATATTTTTGACCTTTTTCTATTAATGGGTTGACCTTTTAAAGCCTCTTGTCGGGAATTTCGACCCGATCAATCGAAATTCCCGCCATTTGACTTCACCTACGACTACGTCAAATTGGAGGGAGAGGAGAAACTCGCGGGCGAATGAATGTAGTTCCAGACGTGAACGTTTAGAGCCAAAAAAGGAAACCACCTGGTAGGAAGGCGCTGAGACTAATAAAATCAATTGCTGGTAATTTAAGATTAGGAAAAATAAAGTCATTCTGTTGTAACATGATAAAAAAATCCAATGTAGAAATTTAGGTTCAGGGCAAATTTGCGCCAAAAAGGTGACGTCGGGGGTTGCAAGGATAGCTCGTCCTCTTTGATCCAACGTCCCCAACCGAAGTAAGTCCCCTCTAATTGTTATCTCTCCTCTCTACCTTGTCTACCAGGTTGGTTGTAGTAGAAGTTTGTGTGCAAGACGTTTAGTTTTTTATATCGCAGTTTAGTGTAGAGATCCTTGTGATTGGGGATCTGAATCCTGAGTTAAATAAGAATAGGGATATTTGGTGTGTGATTCGTTGTGTATTGAATTCGAATTGGCACTATTTTCAGTTTGTTAATGAGTCCGGTGTGGACTTTGTGCTTGAAGAGCACATGCTACATTACCTAGGGTCAGTCTTGTTTTTCAGTAAGTCTTGTGAATGCTTTAGAATGTTGTTTGTCTTTATCAGAGTTTATTTTTGTAATAAAACTGTAAATTTTATCGCCGTATTTTAGTTAACTCCTGGAGGGTTTTGGCGAGTCTTGCCTCTTCAAGGCCTTGCGATCCGCCCAGTACATCGGGCAAATATAATAAACTGGTGAAAATCACGACATTTGGTCCTTCGAACCGGATCGCAAGCGCTTCCCAGAGCCGGACAGGACTAATTTAAAATATGAGCTTTTGAGAGAGAGAGAGAGACGAACAATTAAGGTCCTCTACGTCCCGATGTGCGATCGCCCACGTGGGTCAGTTCTTTGAGTCCCTTCTTAACGTTAAATTATCCTTTTTCCTTGCCTTGTCCAACCCCCCCAAACGTAAAGTAATTAAGATGGCTGTGTCCACGATCGTGCATATCGAGGCGTCGATGGGCCTACTGGAGGATTTGCTTAGCGAAACGCAAAGGGCGCTGATAGAGACTTACTCTGAGTCCGTTTACCAGAATTTGGTAACGGAGTTGCAGGCAGAGGTCCGACAGCTTAAAGAGCTATACAAGAGCCAGCGCGTTAAGCTAGAAACTAGTTTCGAAGCCCGAATTAGGCATATGTTAGGTGAAGCGACACGTGCTTCCACTCTATTGTACAATAGAATAGATAAAGTGAAAGGCCCTTCAACGGGGAATGTTGCCCTCCCCAGGTTGAAGCCGCTGCCTCTCCCCACGTTTGAAGGGGAAGTGCAAGAGTACGCATCGTACCGTGAACTATTCACGATCCACGTGGATCGAAGAGCCGATTTAGACGAAGTGTCTAAATTCACGTATTTATTGGGGACGTTGGGCAAGGAGCCGCTCAGGATTATCAAATCTCTGAGTGTCACCGCCGCGAACTATAGTGTAGCATTAGATTTATTAGATAAGCAGTATGGCAACGTGCACCAAACACTCGTGATTCTGCACCGCAAGTTAGCAAACATCTTTGTGCCGTCACTAAACCCAGTAGAATTAAAAAGGTTCCGTTTTGAGTTAACCATCATTATTGAGCAAATCAAAAGACTTAGTACCAATGACTTAGGCCAGGGCATGGTCATGAGCCTCATTAATCAAAAATTGTCAGAGGGAAAACTATACCGCAAGGTGGTAGAGCATTTGAGGAAATGCGACTATACGTTGGACGAGTTTTTTGAGGCAATAGATTTCATAGTAAGAATGTTAGAAGACGATGCATTGCAGAGAGGCGACAGTCTTGAGAGTGACAAAAGACCAGACAGTAGTGTAAGACCGAAAACCCATCCCATCCACCATAATTCCTGCCCATTTTGTAGCGAACGGCATCCGCCTCACGGATGTCGCCAAGTGACAGACGTAGCTGCTAGACGTCGCATTTTACTAAAAAGGGGTCTTTGTTTCAATTGCACGAAATCAGGCCATCGTAGCGATAAATGTCCCGTATCAAATTCCTGTAGAAACTGTAATGCTAAGCACCACACTGCGATTTGCGACGCGGGTAGACCGCAATCAATCCCTAGTCATAGTAATAGTCAATCAACAACGTCCCGCCCCGTAGTAAATGCGACGCCTGCACAGAACCAAAATGCCCCCCGGCCGTCTAAGGTTAAAGTAGAATCTAAGCCGTGCACGAGCGCAAAGATCGCGCAGAGGTCTGATGTGGACCTCCCATGCACTATCTTGCCAACAGCCATGGCAGGTATTCAACAAAGGCAAGGTAGTAAGCGATTCCGCCTATTTCTCGACTCAGGAAGCCAGAGGAGCTTCATCTCTGCAAAAATTGCCCGTCAATTAGGCCTACCGGTGGTAGGAAGAGTATCCTTGAATATAGCTCCGTTTGGTTCCGAGGAAATAAGCGGCCAATACGATGTAGTAAGTTGCAGGGTTGAAATGGGGAAAAGAATCGTGCGTATGAAATTGGTGGCACACGAACACGTGGACGTCCCGATACATAACGTGGGTTATGTTAAAGTCAGACAGCATCTGTTGACCAAGGGAGTCACGTTAGCTGATCCAGCAAACCAATCAGATACCATGAAGAACGTTCACATATTAGTTGGGGCTGATTATTTTAGCTATTTTGTCATAGGTGTAGAAAAAGTAGATGGGATAAATCTTTTCTTAACGCATAATGGTATGTCCCCGTACGGGAAGGTGCCACAGTGGCTGTTCCAAGGGGAAAGGGTCGAACAAGTAAGAACGTTGAGAGTGTGCAGAATCACGGACGAGCCATATCTGTATGATGTAGATGAGTGGTGGCGATTAGACCGTGTTGGTATCGCCCCATCTGAGCAATACACTGTTCGCGAGGCCGAGGCCGTGCGAAAGGTATCGCAAAGCGTTGTAAGAAAACCTGAGGGATATCAGGTTAGCCTACCATTCGGATCGGATGCTAGGCCAGAAACAAATTATCGTAACGCTATGGCGCAGTTGGAGTCGTTGCAGACAAAATTCAAAAAGGATAGGGAATATCTTGAACAATATCAGGGAGTGATAGATAAGTATCTCGAAGCAGGTTTTATATCAGAAGTGAAAAATCCCGTAGTGGAAGATTATTACATGCCACACTTTGGTGTTAAGAAAGACAGCCGTACCACCCCCCTTAGAATCGTGTTCAATGCCTCTGCCAAGTCACAAGGTTGCAAGTCCTTGAATGAATGTCTTTTACCTGGGCCCAATTTGGTAGAAGTAGCATACAGTTTAATTATAAGGTTTAGGTTGAATCGATATGCCATGTTAGCCGACATAAGTAAAGCATTCCATCGTGTTTTGTTAGATCCTCGTGATGCCAAATACACACGATTTCTGTGGCGCAAGGCAGCTGGTCGAGCGCTTACCTTCGCCTTTAGAGTCGTGGTGTTCGGCATTACAGCTAGTCCATTTTTGCTACAGCAAATATTAAACTGTCATTTTAAAGAGGAAGGGCGCCCAGATTTAGTAAAATCTTTTTATGTTGATAATTATCTGGCCACGTTTGAAGATATAGAACATATGAGGCAAGAGCATGAGTCTGTTCATAACATCTTAAAAAGGGCGGGTATGCCCTTAGAAGGGTGGGCCAGCAATCACTTGGCCTTCGATAGCGAGAGACAGTGGAATGAGCCTGTGAGTGTGAACGTGCTCGGGCTGCGATGGGCCCGGGACGTGGACAGATTGTGTGTGAAAGAAAGCAAAAGGATCTGTGAGTTGGGGGAGGGATGGGTGCCCACGAAGCGTAGGGTACTTTCCCTATTAGTCTCCATATATGATCCGATAGGTTTGATAAGCCCATTATTTGTAAGGGGAAAGCTTTTCCTTCAACAACTATGGGAGGATAATGTAGGTTGGGATGATGTTTTAGGAAAAGAGAGGGCTAAAGAGGCAAGTGAATTGTTGAATTATTTGAAAGCGGTGAGCGACATCACCTTTCAAATATCAATAGGAAAAAGAGGCTTACAACTTCATGTGTTCACCGATGCCAGCAGTAAGGCATATGGAGCAGTAGCATATACTAGGGACGAATGCAATCGGGTAAGTCTGGTAACGAGTAAAACCCGGATCACTCCGAAAGGGATGAGCAAGCTGACGATCCCTAAGCTAGAGTTGCTGGCCTTATTGTTAGGCAGCAGACTAGCAAGAACGCTCAAGGATCTGATCGAGCCACGGGAAATAGTAATGTGGACCGACAGTAAGGTAACGTTGGCGTGGGTAGCATCGCCCGATGCTAGGTCTAATAAAAATGTGTTTGTTTCTAACAGAGTGGCGGAAATTAATTTTATTCAGCAGGTTTGTAGTTTCAGTCTGAACCATGTCCCTAGTCAGCAGAACCCTGCCGATATCCTATCCCGAGGCGCAACGGCTCAACAATTGCAAGCTAACCCCCTGTGGAGGAACGGTCCAGAATTTCTCAGGACCACGGGAAGGCCTGTTCCTTGCAAGGAGGAAGATTTACTACATCAAACTTACGTAGTAGCGGCGGTGCAGGAGTTGAGGGAGATGTGTCCTACCCCCCCAGGCGAGATTTGGGACGTCCTGAAGAGGGAAGTAGGGTTCCAATTCTTGTTACGAGTAGCCAGACTAGTTTTAAAGTTTGCTAAGATAGAACGGCATCCGTTCAGTATTGTTGTAAAATTAGAGCAAAAACATTATTTGCCTACTGTTTATGCCTACTTAGAGGGCGGAGTCAGACCCCCTCGTGAAGTTGCTAATTTTGCTAGACAATTGAATTTAGTTTTGGTAGATAATCTCATCTGCACCAGGGGACGAGTGTCCCATGTAGGAGAAACTGATCATTTAATTCTCTTGCCAGCCAAAGGGCATTTGGTTAGGATGTATCTAAATTATTTACATCAGTTACATTTGCATTGTGGGGTGAATACTCTAATAGGTATCTTTCGACAGAAATGTTGGGTGGCGGGTCTACGTTCCATTGCGAAGCGAACCGTGCGGCAATGCCCTGAATGCAAGCTGGCCTTCCAGCCTCTAACGAGACAGCCACCACCACCCCCCCTGCCAAAGGAAAGGATCACCCTCACAAAACCGTTCACGGCGGTCGGAGTGGACCACACAGCAGCAATACACACGGAAACACGGCCAGGGTATATACTTATCGTAACTTGCATGGCCAGCAGAGCCGTGTACCTTGACTTCTGTCCCTCTTTGGAAGCAGAAGAATTCGTGTTGGCACTTAGACGGTTTAGCGCCACCCACGGTGCCCCACAGCTCATCATGTCCGATAACCACCAAACCTTCAAGGCTGCCAGCCACCTCCTGCAGGGACTTTATGAAGAGGATGAAGTCCAGCAGTTCCTGAGGAAAACTGGCATAGAGTGGCGGTTTCAGACGCCCCGTGCACCTTGGAAGGGTGGGTTCTTCGAGCGTTTGATAGGAGTAACGAAACGGACCCTCCAGATAGCCCTCGGAAAGAAGTACCTGCCGGACGCCCACGTGCTAACCCTCGTGAAAGAAGCAGAAGCAGTGGTGAATAATCGACCGCTAATGTACAGCGGTGACGAGCGCGAGGATGAAGTCCTCACCCCCTCCCATTTGATAAGAGGACACCAAGTCCACCTCATGGCCCCGATCTTGCCGGACGACCATCTCAACGCAACCTTCACCTCTCGGAAGCTACGTGATCGTTACGTAAGATTGACAGATTCGCTCAAAGCCTTTAGGGAACGCTGGAGAAAGGAATACTTGAGTGCCTTGAGGGCCCGGCACGACAGTCGGCCCGGGGAACCCTCCAAGCTGCACCCCGGAGACATCGTGCTAGTGAAGCAGGACAATAAGAAGAGAGCGACTTGGCCACTGGGACGTGTCGTGGAGACGTATCCTGACGACAACGGAGTCGTACGCTCGGCGAAAGTGTTGTTTGAGGGTGTCGAATCGCTGCGAGCTGTCAGCCACCTGGTTCCCCTAGAAATAGCCCCCTCTGAGGATGACCATGAAGGAGACGACGGCGATGACGAAGAAGAGGGTGCTTACAGTTCGACAGCCGGAATGCCAGGGATAGCGGAGACGTCTGGGAACGACCAGGGTATGGCAACAGCTACGACAACTCAACAACCAGCCACAGGAACGGACGACAACGACGAGGAAGGTGAGAACTATGCAGTTAGTGAAAGAAGTGAAAATGAAAATGAAACTGAATCAGAGCAGACGAACGCACAAAGACGTTCTGCACGCCCATTGAGAAGGGCTGCCGCGAAACAGCGAGAACTAATGGACTGTCTACTGAAAGGTGACGATATATAAAAAGTAGCTGCAAACTGTAAGTGAAAAGGGGGCGTGTTCTATCTGGAAGGTAGGGAGGGTGGAGTTTGTGAGGTGTGCGTGAATCTGCGGAGGTTGGAAGTGCTTAGGGGTGGAGTACGGGGACGGGATGGTCTCTCGTGCGTACAGACCGAGCGTTGCACAGAACCAGCCCCTCCCTCTTGTACTCCATTAAGTAACGGCCTGCATGTAGCAGCGCTATAGAAGTCTCGATTATTGTGAGTTGAGACAGACTGAATTTGAATTGTCATATGTATTTCTGCCATTTCTTGAATTGTCTTAGGCCCATTGCCTAATTGTCTTTGCACTTGAATTATTATGATTGTATTTCTGCCATTTTTTGAATTGTCTTAGGCCCATTGCCTAATTGTCGTTGCACTTGAATTATTATGATTGTATTTCTGCCATTTTTTGAATTGTCTTAGGCCCATTGCCTAATTGTCGTTGCACTTGACTTATTATGATTGCATTTCTACCATTTCTTGAATTGTCTTAGGCCCATTGCCTAATTGCTTGCCAATTGAATTGTAAAATGTGTACATATCACTTATTTCTGCTGTTCCTTATGTGTATTACACGAGTGCTTTAGAATTGCTAGGCCCATTGCCTATTTTGATCTGTTATATGACTGTATATTATTGATTGTGTTTATTACCCCGGGGTAACATTGCTGTTGTATATTGTGCGTACTCTGTTCGAGTCGTTGCGGAGCGCTACGCAACGAGCCTAACAGAGTCTCGGAGTAAGCCACTCCCCCCACCCCGAGTCTAGCTCCTTCCAATTGACCGACGTTTCATCGCTCCTTATTTTGGGGCGTGGAGGATGTCGGGAATTTCGACCCGATCAATCGAAATTCCCGCCATTTGACTTCACCTACGACTACGTCAAATTGGAGGGAGAGGAGAAACTCGCGGGCGAATGAATGTAGTTCCAGACGTGAACGTTTAGAGCCAAAAAAGGAAACCACCTGGTAGGAAGGCGCTGAGACTAATAAAATCAATTGCTGGTAATTTAAGATTAGGAAAAATAAAGTCATTCTGTTGTAACATGATAAAAAAATCCAATGTAGAAATTTAGGTTCAGGGCAAATTTGCGCCAAAAAGGTGACGTCGGGGGTTGCAAGGATAGCTCGTCCTCTTTGATCCAACGTCCCCAACCGAAGTAAGTCCCCTCTAATTGTTATCTCTCCTCTCTACCTTGTCTACCAGGTTGGTTGTAGTAGAAGTTTGTGTGCAAGACGTTTAGTTTTTTATATCGCAGTTTAGTGTAGAGATCCTTGTGATTGGGGATCTGAATCCTGAGTTAAATAAGAATAGGGATATTTGGTGTGTGATTCGTTGTGTATTGAATTCGAATTGGCACTATTTTCAGTTTGTTAATGAGTCCGGTGTGGACTTTGTGCTTGAAGAGCACATGCTACATTACCTAGGGTCAGTCTTGTTTTTCAGTAAGTCTTGTGAATGCTTTAGAATGTTGTTTGTCTTTATCAGAGTTTATTTTTGTAATAAAACTGTAAATTTTATCGCCGTATTTTAGTTAACTCCTGGAGGGTTTTGGCGAGTCTTGCCTCTTCAAGGCCTTGCGATCCGCCCAGTACATCGGGCAAATATAATAAACTGGTGAAAATCACGACACCTCTGTTGATTAGAAATTGACCTTTTCTCATTTGCAATACCTGGCAACCCTGATTTTAGTGGCTTTTCCTAAGCTTCTTCTTTTACTTTTGACTTGAAATCTCTCATTAAACCAAGTGCAGGGTTGCCAGGTTTTCCAATTGAGAAAAGGCCAACGTCTGATCAACTGCAGCTTTAAAAGGCCAACCTAATTGTAAAAAAGGCCGAAAATGTATCATTTAAGGCTAACCAATTTCAAAAAGGCCAAATTTAGGTGTCTAGCACGAAAAAAGGACAAATTTGGAGTTTTCTGGCAAAAAAAAGGCCAACCTGGCAACCCTGGCCAAGTGCGTCATGTTGAAAACTTTCTTTTTGGAAAGTTTTTTTCTCTCTAATTGGTTGGTTTTAAGATATTTAATAGACAGTATTGGTATCTTTTTAATGTTATCCTTCTGCTTTTAATACAGATTTTTATGTCGTAATATAAATACACAACATGGAGGAAAGTTTTTCCTACCATATATGCGACAAAATCAAAACGGAATCATTAACTTTTCTTATAAGGGCCCAGATATTGGTCTAGGCTTTGGACTTTGGAAAGGGCCCAGGTATTGGTCTAGGCTTTGGACTTTGGAAAGGGCCCAGGTATTGGTCTAGGCTTTGGACTTTGAAAAGGGCCCAGGTATTGGTCTAGGCTTTGGACTTTGGAAAGGGCCCAGATATTGGTCTAGGCTTTGGACTTTGGAAAGGGCCCAGATATTGGTCTAGGCTTTGGACTTTGAAAAGGGCCCAGATATTGGTCTAGGCTTTGGACTTTGAAAAGGGCCCAGATATTGGTCTAGGCTTTGGACTTTGGAAAGGGCCCAGATATTGGTCTAGGCTTTGGACTTTGGAAAGGGCCCCAGATATTGGTCTAGGCTTTGGACTTTGGAAAGGGCTCAGATATTGGTCTAGGCTTTGGACATTGGAAAGGGCCCAGATATTGGTCTAGACTTTGGAAAGGGCCCAGATATTGGTCTAGGCTTTGGACTTTGGAAAGGGCTCAGATATTGGTCTAGGCTTTGGACATTGGAAAGGGCCCAGATATTGGTCTAGACTTTGGAAAGGGCCCAGATAATGGTCTAGGCTTTGGAAAGGGCCCAGATATTGGTCTAGGCTTTGGACTTTGGAAAGGGCCCAGATATTGGTCTAGGCTTTGGACTTTGGAAAGGGCCCAGATATTGGTCTAGGCTTTGGACTTTGGAAAGGGCCCAGGTATTGGTCTAGGCTTTGGACTTTGGAAAGGGCCCAGGTATTGGTCTAGGCTTTGGACTTTGAAAAGGGCCCAGATATTGGTCTAGGCTTTGGACTTTGGAAAGGGCCCAGGTATTGGTCTAGGCTTTGGACTTTGAAAAGGGCCCAGATATTGGTCTAGGCTTTGGACTTTGAAAAGGGCCCAGATATTGGTCTAGGCTTTGGACTTTGGAAAGGGCCCAGATATTGGTCTAGGCTTTGGACTTTGAAAAGGGCCCAGATATTGGTCTAGGCTTTGGACTTTGAAAAGGGCCCAGATATTGGTCTAGGCTTTGGACTTTGGAAAGGGCCCAGATATTGGTCTAGGCTTTGGACTTTGGAAAGGGCCCCAGATATTGGTCTAGGCTTTGGACTTTGGAAAGGGCTCAGATATTGGTCTAGGCTTTGGACATTGGAAAGGGCCCAGATATTGGTCTAGACTTTGGAAAGGGCCCAGATATTGGTCTAGGCTTTGGACTTTGGAAAGGGCTCAGATATTGGTCTAGGCTTTGGACATTGGAAAGGGCCCAGATATTGGTCTAGACTTTGGAAAGGGCCCAGATAATGGTCTAGGCTTTGGAAAGGGCCCAGATATTGGTCTAGGCTTTGGACTTTGGAAAGGGCCCAGATATTGGTCTAGGCTTTGGACTTTGGAAAGGGCCCAGATATTGGTCTAGGCTTTGGACTTTGAAAAGGGCCCAGATATTGGTCTAGGCTTTGGACTTTGGAAAGGGCCCAGATATTGGTCTAGGCTTTGGAATTTGGAAAGGGCCCAGATATTGGTCTAGGCTTTGGAATTTGGAAAGGGCCCAGATATTGGTCTAGGCTTTGGACTTAGGAAAGGGCCCAGATATTTGGTCTAGGCTTTGGACTTTTGAAAGGGCTCAGATATTGGTCTAGGCTTTGGACTTTGGAAAGGGCCCAGATATTGGTCTAGGCTTTGGACTTTGGAAAGGGCCCAGATATTGGTCTAGGCTTTGGACTTTGGAAAGGGCCCAGATATTGGTCTAGGCTTTGGACTTTGGAAAGGGCCCAGATATTGGTCCAGGCTTTGGACTTTGAAAAGGGCCCAGATACTGGTCTAGGCTTTGGACTTTGGAAAGGGCCCAGATATTGGTCTAGGCTTTGGACTTTGGAAATGGCTCAGATATTGGTCTAGGCTTTGGACTTTGGAAATGGCTCAGATATTGGTCTAGGCTTTGGACTTTGAAAAGGGCCCAGATATTGGTCTAGGCTTTGGACTTTGGAAAGGGCCCAGATATTGGTCCAGGCTTTGGACTTTGAAAAGGGCCCAGATACTGGTCTAGGCTTTGGACTTTGGAAAGGGCTCAGATATTGGTCTAGGCTTTGGACTTTGGAAATGGCTCAGATATTGGTCTAGGCTTTGGACTTTTGAAAGGGCTCAGATATTGGTCTAGGCTTTGGACTTTGGAAAGGGCCCAGATATTGGTCTAGGCTTTGGACTTTGGAAAGGGCCCAGATATTGGTCTAGGCTTTGGACTTTGGAAAGGGCCCAGATATTGGTCTAGGCTTTGGACTTTGGAAAGGGCCCAGATATTGGTCTAGGCTTTGGACTTTGGAAAGGGCCCAGATATTGGTCTAGGCTTTGGACTTTGGAAAGGGCCCAGATATTGGTCCAGGCTTTGGACTTTGAAAAGGGCCCAGATACTGGTCTAGGCTTTGGACTTTGGAAAGGGCCCAGATATTGGTCTAGGCTTTGGACTTTGGAAATGGCTCAGATATTGGTCTAGGCTTTGGACTTTGGAAATGGCTCAGATATTGGTCTAGGCTTTGGACTTTGGAAATGGCTCAGATATTGGTCTAGGCTTTGGACTTTGAAAAGGGCCCAGATATTGGTCTAGGCTTTGGAATTTGGAAAGGGCCCAGATATTGGTCTAGGCTTTGGACTTAGGAAAGGGCCCAGATATTTGGTCTAGGCTTTGGACTTTTGAAAGGGCTCAGATATTGGTCTAGGCTTTGGACTTTGGAAAGGGCCCAGATATTGGTCTAGGCTTTGGACTTTGGAAAGGGCCCAGATATTGGTCTAGGCTTTGGACTTTGGAAATGGCTCAGATATTGGTCTAGGCTTTGGACTTTGGAAATGGCTCAGATATTGGTCTAGGCTTTGGACTTTGAAAAGGGCCCAGATATTGGTCTAGGCTTTGGAATTTGGAAAGGGCCCAGATATTGGTCTAGGCTTTGGACTTAGGAAAGGGCCCAGATATTTGGTCTAGGCTTTGGACTTTTGAAAGGGCTCAGACATTGGTCTAGGCTTTGGACTTAGGAAAGGGCCCAGATATTTGGTCTAGGCTTTGGACTTTTGAAAGGGCTCAGACATTGGTCTAGGCTTTGGACTTTGGAAAGGGCCCAGATATTGGTCTAGGCTTTGGACTTTGGAAAGGGCCCAGATATTGGTCTAGGCTTTGGACTTTGGAAAGGGCCCAGATATTGGTCTAGGCTTTGGACTTTGGAAAGGGCCCAGATATTGGTCTAGGCTTTGGACTTTGGAAAGGGCCCAGATATTGGTCTAGGCTTTGGACTTTGGAAAGGGCCCAGATATTGGTCTAGGCTTTGGACTTTGGAAAGGGCCCAGATACTGGTCTAGGCTTTGGACTTTGGAAAGGGCCCAGATATTGGTCCAGGCTTTGGACTTTGAAAAGGGCCCAGATACTGGTCTAGGCTTTGGACTTTGGAAAGGGCCCAGATATTGGTCTAGGCTTTGGACTTTGGAAAGGGCCCAAATATTGGTCTAGGCTTTGGACTTTGGAAAGGGCCCAGATATTGGTCTAGGCTTTGGACCTTGGAAAGGGCCCAGATATTGGTCTAGGCTTTGGACCTTGGAAAGGGCCCAGATATTGGCCTAGGCTTTGGACTTTGAAAAGGGCCCAGATATTGGTCTAGGCTTTGGACTTTGGAAAGGGCCCAGATATTGGTCTAGGCTTTGGACTTTGGAAAGGGCTCAGATATTGGTCTAGGCTTTGGACTTTGGAAAGGGCCCAGATATTGGTCTAGGCTTTGGACCTTGGAAAGGGCCCAGATATTGGTCTAGGCTTTGGACTTTGGAAAGGGCCCAGATATTGGTCTAGGCTTTGGACCTTGGAAAGGGCCCAGATATTGGTCTAGGCTTTGGACTTTGGAAAGGGCCCAGATATTGATCTAGGCTTTGGACTTTGAAAAGGGCCCAGAT